>NC_038251.2:42643758-42854381 GCF_000004515.6 Glycine max | reverse complement strand
CTTCCTGATTCAGGTTTAACCCTAAACATTTTTTACATGCAGACACTGCTCATGAATTATACAATACTCATGAGCTCACACTCATGCTTTAAACACGTTCAACATATTGTGCTACAATTTAAAACTGGTTCCTAAATAGGAAACCTACATTTTCCCTTTAGCATTGAACATCAATACTTGCTCAAGATAAACATTGGTCGGGTTATTGTATAATTCACAGCTCACAACACAAGTAATGTCACATCAAGTGTTAATCACACACTTATTCACAACTAAAACTCATGTTCACAATTTCACAGCTCATAATGTCACAATTCACCATTACATGTTTACATGTATCTCACAAATTAACACATGTTCAACTTTGCACTTATACTCAATCTCAATAACGATATTATAATCTCAAAGCAACATGTTATTCCACAATTCATCACATATTCAATTTATAGACATTTCTCATGAATTATACAATACCCACGACCTCACACTCGTGTTTCAAACACGTTTAACACATTGCACTACAATTTAACACTGGTTCTTAATTAAGAAACCTACATTTTCCCTTTAACATTATGCATCAACACTTTTCTCAAGATAAACACTAGTCGGGTTATTATACAATTCATAGCTCACATCACAAGTAATGTCACATCAAGTGTTAACCACATACTTATTCACAACTAAAACTCATGTTCACAATTTCACATTTCGTTATGTCACAATCAATCATCTCATGTTTACATATATCTCGCAAATTAACACATTCCACTTTGCATTACTCAATCTCCATAACAATATTATAATCTCATTATAATAATGTATCACATCTCATAACTCATATTCATATACACATCAAACAGTAATAATATTTGCATGACACAAAACATATATACATACATACATATATATATATATATACACACACAACACATACCTAACATGTTGATCATCATCGTGGGAAAATATAGAACAAGATAATAATTTGTATAAAATAAGTCATTAAATAATATTATTTAGAGTATAATTCACGTTAATAAAAAGAACTCAATTTTTTAAGGGTTCACACTCAACACAAGAACACATCAATTTCACAGCATTTTCTCATTGGGACATCAATTGGTTTGTCAAACATATATAATTCACAGTTATAATTGTAAGGATGTAATCAAAATTTGTGAAAACACCCCAAAAACTCATTCCAATTGATACTCTAAGGATCCATGCACATGTTCCTACTACTTCCCAATTGTGAATAACTCATCCCTTACCTCTACGCAGGCTGACGTGTGTATTCTGACAGTAATAGCGGCATCTCTAGTAGTTTTCTGAGATTCCTCAAGTTTTTCCTCTGATTGTTTTTATAAAGTTTCCAAGCGTTAGAGAGAAGGAGAAGAGATTAAAACCTCTATTTTTTACTATCTACGTGTGATGAGTATTTCTCCATACACAGACATTATTTCACAAATCCCAACGGTGAGAATATGAACGAATGAGTTTCAAACCTGGCATCCCAATTTCATGATGATCCAACGGTTAACGAGTTAGGAATCATAGTTTTGTTGGGACAATTTTTGGTTTCTACGGGAAAGGAAAAAACTACAATGCGAAGGATATTTCTCTTAGCTCCGATATGTTGTCATAATTTCCAACGGTGCAAATTCTTGGAATTGATTTATGAACCTGGTGCCTAAACTTCATGACGATCCAACGGTTAACAAGTCTGAGATCATTATATTACTGAGACAAGTTTGAGTGTATGCAGGAAAAACAGAGAGTTTTGGGAAGAGGAGAAAGAAAAACGAAATTGAGAGGAAGAAAAGACGTATAGCCTATTATTTATTCTATTTTTATTTCTTTATTATTTTATAAACAAATACTCTATTTTATTTCCTATCAAATGAATCTATCAAATATCTTTCCTTTTTTTATCCTTCAAACCATTATTTTAATAAAGTTATTTCTCCTTATTTATTTAATTATAAAAATCTCATCATTTTTTTTTCTAAAACTCTATTTATTTATAAATAAAATTATTTTTTAATTTATTTACGAAAAATGAAATGTTACATGCAAAAGTTATTTTAAGGGTTGAACCTGAATTAAAAAGGTGAGGCCCTAACGGATTCTTTGGAGTCTAGGCCTTGGGGGTAAATACATTTAATTTGAGTTTTCCTTTAAGTCTATGTTAATCCCATATGGTTGAAGCATTCTCACAAAACAAAGTGACCTTGAATGGTTACCTTATGATTTTACTTAGTGAGAATGACCTAGCATACTCATTATGGACCGTGTCTTATTATGTACTCCTAAGCATCCTAGTTTTGGTTTTCACTGACATGGTATCACATTGCATGTAAGCTTGAGTTTTTGTATAATTATTGCATAATGCCTGTGAAATGTGAGTGTGTAATTCATGTGAAATGTGATTGGTGATTGAAAAATAAATTTTAAACAATGAATTCGTGAAGTGACGTTGATTGTATTAAGTAGAGCTATGTTATAAATATTTCTATAATATATTTTGCTTATGTCTTTGTTTATTTATATTTTATTTAGAAATATGATAACTCACCCCTTATGTGTTGTTTGTGTTTGGATCACTACTAAAAAATAGGCTTTTAACATCAGTTATTAAGGACTTTCAACATTGGTTATTAATTGATGTTGAAACTATTGATGTTAAAAGTCCTAACATTAACATCGGTTTTCCAAAACCGTCATATCATAAAAAAATAACAAAAAAATAAATATTTAGAAGTTCACATCAGTTTTCTATGAAAACCAATGTTGTTGTCCAAAAAATTGATGTTGTTTTTGAATGACAACATCAGTTTTCATAAAAAAACCGATGTTGTTTTTTGTATTTTTTTTAATATCCTGTATGTTTTATAATTACCCTAATAAACCTATAAATTCAAAAGCAGTACCAGACCAGATAGTTTTTTGTCAACCAGTTTAAATTTTGTCCACTATATATAATTGAATATTTACAATGAATTATAAGAAAAATGAAAGTCAATACATATAATCATTTGTAACCTAATCTAAATTAACATAATAACTACTCTAGAATTCTAAAATCACTTAAATACCTAGTGTTTGATTCTTAACTTTCAAATAATATCTTACCCACTGAATGTGAATTGTCTTCATTCTCTCTGGTTCCAATGGTCTTTGATAAGTAAAACGTTGCATGATATAATAAAACACATAAGTTAATAATTGAGTCTATATAATAACAATTATATGAAATTGAATTAGTTTTGAAGTATACAATTAGTGTTCCCTGGTTATCCTTGAAACCTCCTTGGACTATTGTTGACATCCAATGCATTAAGTAGTACCCACACTGAGTGCTTCCTTTTTGCTTATTACACTCTAAATTGAATAGGATATTTAGATAATCAAAGTTAACTGAAGCATAATAAAATTTAATTTTTAAGACATGAAACATTATTTAAATGACTTAGTTTAACTACAATTCATCTAGTAGCAGCCTTGAATCCTTTCAAAGCACCGATTAAGAGAAACATGCATGTGTATTAGTTATACAATAAAAATATTGAAGTCAAATCATAATCATAAAGTAAATATATTACAAAATATAACTCACATGTTAATAATTCCTTTCAAATAGTTGTCGGGCATATTATGCAATAAACAAAACCAGATGACAAGATTGTCCTTAGGAAAAATGACGACCATTTGCCAATGTGCACTGCATTGGAGAACATTAACTTATTATAAAGCATACATGATTCAAATTGATTGGTTCAGTTTAACTTACCCATCTAGGTACACATCTCTTTGTGAATTCTGCATCCATTCCTTAATATAATCTTCTAATTCAAATTGTGTTTGTCCATATCTTTGTATAGATTATGGCTCAAAGAATCCATACACATCTCATTCACAACTCGCACAGTTGTCTCAGTCATATGCATATTTTTGTTAAAATATAGTATATTATGCATGAATATAAAACAATCGGTTAGGTAATATACAATAATGTAAAGTAATTTATGTAATGCACAATTATATAATAGATGTTCAAACACTGACCACTGTGAGCAATTTCAGAAAGATCTTCATGTTTTATGTACAATGGGAAGTTATCATTATACACCCAAACACGCTAGCATTCCACGACACATGCTATAAATATTATCTAACAATAATACAAACAAATATTAAAAAAAAAACTCATTGCCTATCATTAATGATATTTTATGTAATAAAAGAGTAAAAATAAGAAAATCCTACCTTATGAAAAAATATTAAAATAATAAAGTCTTGTTTGTGAGTGAAAGAAGAAAAAGAAATCTACCTTATGTAGAAAAAAGTGAAAAGAAATTAAATTTTCAGGATATTGTTTGTCGTTTTTATAAGATTATTTTTAGAAAGTTATTTATCCTTTTTTATAAGATTATTTTTAAATTTTCTCTTATATTAATTATTTCTTTCCTAAGATGAACTTAATTATTTAACAAGCTTTTCTAGCAAAAAAAAAACTAATATTTTCTAGAAATTAATGAGATAAACGCTTTCTCTCTCTCTTATTAGGATGAAAGAATATAAGTAGCAATTATGTAAGAAGTAATTAACCATAAGGAAAAGTGGTTAATTTTAGGGAAAGGTATGGTTTTAGTCCTTGTATTTTACAGTCAAATATTTTGGTTCCAATACTTTTAAAAATTAGCATTTTTATTCTTCCAGGACATACACCATGTAAGAAAATGGTATCAGTAGTGTTTGTCATACGAGATTAAAAACACTTATTTTTTAAGAAGTTAATTCAAGGACCAAGATGTTTAGTGGTGAAATACAAGGACTAAAACCATGAATTTTATAAAGTATACAAACTAAAATCATATTTTTTTGGTCCCTTAATTTTAAAAATATTAAGGATAGTTTTAGAAGAACAATACAAATTATTGACAAATTTAATGTCACTAGCTAAATTAACCAAGTTTCCTAAAGGGTGTGAATTAATTGAAAGGAATCTTCTATATAGGGATAAAATAACTAAATATTTTAAGGACAAAAGCGAAATAAAATATAAGAAGTTAGAATTAAGGGTTTAAAAGAGAAAAACACTACTTGGAGTAGCATTTAAAAAACACTATAAACTACTAAAAAAAACTTGTTTATCAAATACTACAAATATAATTAAACAAGTTTTCAAATATTAAAAAAAAGTTAGAAACTAATTGAAATAATGACACATGCAATTTGTACACCATCAATCTCAAATTAATAGAGTTGGAGAAAATGAGTAATATAAAAACCAGAATGTTTGAAAAATGATTTGCAATTGGAGAACTCCATCAACTAAGAATATATATCATTTACTCCCTCTCTCATTACTCTACAAATGTTATAAAATGGTTCAAACATATTGAAGCCAACAAACTGGAGGACTATGAAATAATCAAATTCCCTTTTATTAAGAACCCCTTTTGGGCTCTCTACGCAGCTCATGGCCCATAGCCCATAATAACTATACAATGGGTGCTTCTAGGCGCACCAATTTTATTGCTTGTGCACTTAGTATTTTTGGTTAATTTCAAAATTAACCTACGTCGAAGGTACATGAGTTTGTGGTTAATCCCTATGGTTTGTAGGATGAACTTGATTCGTAAGTATAATTTAAACATACGGATCAAGTTGATCCATATGGTTTGTACGGATGAACTTGATCCGTATGATTCATACATTAACGTTGGACTCACATCCCCTATGTGACACCCTCTACCCCTCACATATATTTTAATAAAGGAATAAAAATTCAAATATTAATTAAAAGTATTTTTAAAACATTTTTAAATACAAGCTTTTTAAATGGGTAAAAGGCTCACATTCTCTTTCTTCTACATCATATTCAAACTTGTCCAAATAAATAATAAAGTCATCTCGACTCAAAGAAGGTCATCTAAGTCTCATACAATTAATATAAAACCTATATCCTAATGTCACAACCTATCAGAGCGTGGTGTTCCCGTGTCCTCTAGCATGAGGTTCTTCATAGTCATCCACCTATTCATCTGCTCCCCCGAACACAAAGTTCAAGATCATCACAAGATCCAAACACAAACAATAGACCGGGAGTGAGTTATCACATTTCTAACTACTAGAGAGAAACAACACAACATATAGTAGCCAAATACAATTTACTTAGCATATCTCACATTGTTTCATCACTTTGTCATTCATCAATCACACTTTTCATCCATCAATCACACCTTTCAATCATCAATCACAATACACAGGAATCACACACTCCGATCAAGACATAATAACACATCAATTTCATAATAAACAATTAGCAAGCGTATGCAACAGTTATGCTAAGACTCAAGCCTATATGCAATGTGGTACCATGTCAGTGAAAAACCTCGTCGGGCGCCTAGGAGTACATGACAAGACAAACCACACAATAGTAAGTCAAGTCACTCTCACTAGGTAATATCATAGGGAGACCAGTTAGGGTCACAGTGTTTTGCGAGAATGCTCCAACCATATGGGATCAACATAGGCTTAAAGGAGCACTCAAACCGTGTGACCCCCAAGGCCTACACTCCGAAGAGTCTGTCAAGGCCTCTCCTTCCTGATTCAGGTCCAACCCAGAAAATATTTTAGCACACAGACTCTATCTATGAACTGTACAAAACACATGACTCCTCAATTGTTCTCAAAATAATTTTAACTCGTCACCCTTTAAGGGTCTTATCATTAACTCGTTGCCCAAAAAGGGACTTAGCATCAACTCGTCGCCCAAAAAGGGACTTAGCATCAACTCGTCGCCCTAAAAAGGACTTAGCATTAACTCGTCGCCCTAAAAGAGACTTAGCATTAACTTGTCGCCCTAAAAGGGACTTATGGTCGTGTGATTGTACAATTCATAGTTCACAACTCAATGCACACAACACCTCAATGCACATATATATCTCAATCATATACATACTCAATTTATCACATACACTTAATCTCAATCACCATGGTATAATCTCAATTTAACATGTTATCACACCTCATGAATCATATATATTTTACTTATGAACTATGCAATACACACATTTACTCAATTGTTTTCAAAATTATTTTAACTCGTCGGGTTCCCACAGTGGATCCCATCACAATACTTGTCGCCCTTAAAGGGTCTTACAATTGTGTGATTGCACAGTTCATAGTTCACAATTCAATACATACATCTCATCTCAATACACATGTATTTCATCATCCGTCACATGTTCAATTTATCACATAAGCACAGTTTGAATCATCATTTCATAACCTAAACATAACAATTTATACAAAAGATTTTATCACAACATGGGGTGTAAAAACTCTGAAATAGTTTCTCACAATTGTATCAAAATCAATTAATCAAAATCATGGGTTAACACAAAGACATCAAGAGCACTCAAGTTTATGAATCAATTCTCATCAAGACATCAATTGGTACCTAGAACACAATAATATTGTATTTATAATCATAAAGGGAAAATTATAATTCCCAAAATAAACTCAAATTTAGTTCTCTAAAGATCCCTACACATGTTCATTCTAACCCCCAATTGCGATAAACTCATCCCTTACCTTTGAGCCGAACTCACGTGTCTTCAGCTAGCGATAGTAACATCTCTAGCGGTTTCCTGAGATTCCTTCAGTTATTCCTCCGACTGCTCCGATAGAATTCCCAAACGTCAGAGAGACGGAGAAGAGATTGAAACCTCCACTTGTACTGTCTTCATGCGATTCCTTTTTCTCCCTCCAGGAATATTATCTCAAAAATACCAACGGTAGCAATGTGCGCAATTGAATTTCAAACAACATATCCAAATTTCATGAAAATCCAACGGTTAACGAAACCGAGATCATAGTTTTACCGAGACAGTTTTGGGTTTCTGCGGGAAATTAAAATGCTACAATGCGAACTGTTTTCCTCTAAGATCAGATATGATTTTCAAATTCCCAACGGTGTGAATGTTCGAAATTGGGTTGCGAACGTGGTACTCAAATTTCACGACGATCCAACGGTGAACGAGTCTGAGATCGTCATTTTTCTGAGACAGGTTTGGTGGGCTGCGGGAAAAAGAAAGGATTTTGAGAGGAGAAGGGGAAAAACGAAAATGAGGCCAAAAAGAGACACCTGACTTAACATAACTATTTATACTTAGGTATTCAGCCTATTATTTGCTCTATATTTATTTATTTATTTATTTTATAAAAACAAACTCTATTTTATTTTCTATCAAACAAATAAATGAAATATCCTTTTTATTTTCTCTCAAATCATTATTTTAATTAATAATTATATCTCTTTATTTATTTATTTATTTATAAAATCTCATCATTTTTCTAAAACTCTTTTTATTTATAAATAACAATCCTTTTTAATTTAGATTACAAAAATTGGGATGTTACACCCTATTGTTCCATTAATCTCTCCTCCACTATTTGGACTCGCATCACAACATTAACGTTGTATGTGGGAATCAAACCACTGCCATGAAGGTAATATTCTCTTTATCTCTTAAGTCAACATTGCTTATTATAAACAACATTGACTTGAGAGCTATTATGGAGACAATATTTACTTTATCTCTTAAGTCAACATTGCTTATTCTAAGTAATATTAACTTGGGGACAATTATTATGGAGATATTATTCGCTTGAAATATCTTATGTCAATATTTCTTATTCTAAGCAATATTGACTTAAGAACAACTTTTATGAACTCGTTTTTGGGCTTGTTACATGACTCATCGCCCAAATTGCTTCACCTGCCAACTACTATACTTAAGGTATTTCATTTCTATAGTTTTGAATCTAAGCTCATTTTACACATATCTTACACACTCTAACTTTGGCATTCAAATATTTGTGCAGGTGATTATAGGTTTTGTACCTCGCCAAAGGCCACTGCTTGCCCAAATCCTCTCTGCATTCACCATTGTTCCGTTTGTCTCTCCTCTACTTCTCGGACTTGAATCACAACAACTCTAATATTACTATCATGTACAAAGCAGGTCTAACTCCAGCACCTTGTTGATCCAAATCTATTTCAACAAACATCGATCAAACATCTAATTGATCGAATTCCTTCAATAAAAACTAAACATCAGTATATACATTGTATATCAATTTCAGAAAAGCCATTAAATAATCACAGAAAAACCATTTATAATGGTATGTCAATTCGGGAGAAGACAAGTCCTACACCGTTAGATATACACTCCCACCTACTAACTTTGATTAACGGCCAGGAAACAAGACAAGTCCTAGGCGTTGTTAGATAAATGTCTCAAAATGTCAGGCAAAGTCGATTTGAATTTTGGCCTTTGCTTCCTCCACCTTCATAATTCTGAAATTCTCAAAATTACCCATCCTGAAATTGCATCACATATAAGCACCAGGCGCCCTGCTTTCACTGTACAACCCACACAAGAATGAGTGCTGCTAGGTGCACCCAGCAGTTTTGCTGGTGCACCCAGCAAATTATGTGAAAAGACTTAAAAGCCCCTCAGAATTTTTTTTAAAAAATAACTCTTGTCTCTCTCTCTCTCCCGCGCCTGCTTCTTCTTCTTCCTTCATTGGATGTTTCTGCTTCTTCTGCGTTCTTCTTCATTCTTGTTCTTCATTTTCTGCATCTTCTTCGTTCTTCTTCTTCTTCTTCGTGCTGCCTCTTCTTCCCAAGTGAAGTCTTCTTCGCGTTTCTGCTTCCTCATCTTCGTTGCCGCCATTGTTGTCGGGATCAAGTGGAAAGCTTCTTCTTTGCGTTGCTGCTTCTTCTTCGAGGTATGTTTCTCCTTCGCGTTTCTTCTTCTTCTTCTTTGTTGCCAGCGATGGCGGAAACCGCCATCGGGAGGTTGCTGGGCAGTTTACGGATCACCTGATCCGTAAGCCTCTTACGGATCAAGTTGATCCGGAAGAGGCTTACGGATCAAGTGATCCATATAAGCAACAGTTTCATTTTAATTAGGTTTGCTTGCCTTATTTTGTTTTTGGTTGTTTCAATAGTGTTGAACTTGAACATTGTAATTACTAACAATGCTCCCCCTTTAATTAGCTTTTTTTGGTTGTTTCTTGGACACATTAGAAAAAATCTTGTCCCGATTAGCACCTAATATCCCTTTTTGGTAGACATATATATTAGTTACGATGCTCCCCCTTATATGATCAATAGAATAAAGCACACATCAGTGGTTACATTTATGGGTCTATTTAGATAAACTTTTCTATATATATAGATATATCCTCTTTTAGTTAGGGAATTATCCAAATAGTATATATTGATTAGCATTTTTTTTATCAGCAAAATAGGATATATATATATATATATATATATATATATATATATATATTAATAAAAGAGTACCAGAGGTACTATAATTACAACGAGTTATAAAAATCCTAGTGGATCCACATGTGATGCTACTTTCGGACTGATGTGATCCACCCTACAAAAAAAAAATACATCATCAATACCCATTGGCATTGAATGATTAGCATGAATTACTTCATTTAAAAAATTCCAAGAGATAGGTAGTGCTTGTATGAAATTATCCAAATATTCCAAACCAAATATTGCTAGTAAAACTAGTCTCATTATTACAAAGATAAAAATCACAACTAGAGTAAGCACGGGCACAAAGATGCCACCCCCACCAACACCTTCCACAGTCCTAAATGCTGATTCCTAGGAATCCTAGGAATCCAATCATATATTTTTGGTAAGTGTTATACTCTTAGGTAGCATTTGGTAAACATATTAGAACAGAAGTTACAAAATGGAACATAACCAATGGTGAATTATAAAAATAGAACAAAACACAATATTGTGTTGAGAAATGGTATATTTTGATTCTATTTCGTTTATCCACACACATCAAACGCTATCTTTGCATTAATTCCTAATTTTTGTTTATCCACACACATCAAACACATCAATCCTGGTTTGATTCTATTTCGTTTATCCACACACATCATTCCTTCATGAATCATTATCCGGTGGTCACACTACTAACTTCAATTTCAATGTTCACAACATATTTAGGACTAGCATTATTAGCTTTTTATATAACTGGTCAACAAAAACATATTGGTCAACAAAAACATATTGGTCAATGTGGATTATTTCTAGATAGAATGCTATAAGGACAATCAATTAGTGTATATAGAAAACATTTAGAGAGAAAGTTTTATGAGGGTTAGGAGAACAATTAATCCAAATCCTATAATGATTGCAACTTTTACTAGCTGTTCTTATTTCTATTTCAAACTGAACATCAATATTGTTCTATATATTAATATATATTGTTCTTAGATGGAATTGTCCCAAGCAGTATAACAAGGAATGGTCCTAGTTGTGATAGCCAACAAGGGAGGGAATTGACATTGATATCATAATGAAGTGAACATGTTATGGCAATTGAATTAGTTTAAAGTAGTGGGTTACTTCTATTAGAGTCATCCAAATTTGTACATTTTAGTAAGAATTTAAGTCTTCTTCTGCACTTGTTCAAGTTAGCTATTTTATTTCTTCACTCAATCCTCTAATGGTTTCTATTCTAGCTTTGGTCAATCATAAAAATAGAACAAAACACATCAAACACTATCTTAGTATTAATTCCTAATAGAACAAAACACATCAATCATAAAAATAGCTTTGGTCAATCATATAACAACACCTTGTTGAATCAAGGTCAATACCACTAAGCATTTGAGATGTTGTTGACCATTGTTTATGCTTAGTTTGATTTTCCACACAAATTTGAGATGTTGTTGACCACAAACACAAATTTGTTGACCATTGTTTGTCAGATTCATAAAGCTCAGCAAGTTAGAGTAATTGAATTGAGTTAACCAAATGCTTGAAATTTGAGAAAATGAAATGAGTGATGGATTTTGCGGTACTCATTTGCAGATCATGGTTAGGACCAGAGGATTAGGTCGTGCCTTAGGTCAGGTCACTCCCAGAGGTGTGGGCAGAGGAGATCATGATGATTCCGATGATGCTCCACAACGTCGACGACCTACTGCATCTGCACGGAGGCAGTGAGTCGCTGTGACTGCGGATCACGTCGATGACCCAGTCATCCCTGACCCAGATGTTCAGGATGACCAGATGGAGGCACCAGCTGCTGTGGAGGACATTCCTGCAGACGCAGGCGCAGAGGCGGCTGAGGATCAGCCTCAGGGATTTCCGGGTGGTCCGAGCGACCCATCTGTGCCGACAGCGTATGCGGATCACGTTGCTTGCAGCGTATGCACGGGATAGGTATTTATACTATTTATTTTTAGTTACTTGTAAATTATACTATTAGTTTTCCTTTAAATGATATTTTTAACAAATTTTGCGTTCCTTTTATACTTCAATTCAGGAGCGTCCTGAATTGAAGTTATCCTCGCATGGGAGGAAGGTCCATAGTTTAGGCAGGCCTGTCCCTGCCATTGAGGGACTTATCGCTGGTACAGGACTAAGTCCTCTGATCGCGTGTTCGGTAGACATCGGCGATCAGGGACTTTTGTCCGCGTTTGTGGAGCGGTGGCATCGGGAGATGTCTAATTTCCATCTCCCGGTGGGTGAGCTCACCATCACATTGGACGACGTCTCCTCTCTTCTCCATCTTCCTGTTATAGGCGACTTTCACGCATTTGAGCCCTTGCACGTGGATGATGTGGTTCAGATGCTTGTGGACTTGTTGATGGTGTCTCCAGAATCTGCTAGGGCTGAGACAGTCCAGTGTCGCAGACCGTACGTATGCCTGCAATGGGTACGTGAAGTATATCAGCACCGATGCCAGGCAGGTCATTGGACAGCTGCGGCTCGTGCATATCTTCTTCACCTGCTGGGTTGCACTCTATTTGCTAACAAGAGTGCAACCAATGTCCATGTTGTCTACTTGGAGGCCCTTCGTGACCTCAGTATGACAGAGAGGTACGCTTGGGGAGTGGCTGCTTTGGTTCATATGTACGACCAACTAAACGATGCATCCATGAGCCACAGTCGACAGCTTGACGGTTACATCACACTGTTGCAGGTAACAAATATGTTTTTCATTCATTCAAGCTAAACAATGTTCAACTTTAAATTTTGTTACACTTTCATTATTAATGTTTATAATTTGAATGTTACATCTGTAGTGCTGGATTTACGAGCACTTTCCCTCAGTTGCGGAGTCCACCGTTGATCAGGACTACGACGAGGCTTCTCCGCGTGCGTGCAGGTGGATTGCGACAAAGAAGACCTTGAAGAGCATTCGCACGCCGTCATATAGGGAGCGCCTGGACCGACTCCGGATTCCGGATGTCAGTTGGATCCCGTATGGGGAGCATCAGGAGGTTCGGGACTTCCATGTCAGATCATGCTACTCCGGTCTCTTGCGCTGGGGGCCTGTTGCTGTGTATTACCGACCGGAGAGGGTCGTGCGGCAGTTTAGTTACACGCAGACCATTCTTGCTCCTCCTCTCGATTCATGGGTCTCGTATGATGATATACACGACAGGTGGATGCACTACGAGGATCATATCGTACCTGCAGGTGAGGTGTGCGTGGTGCCAAGGGCGTGTTCCAGTGACTACATCGACTGGTTCTTCCGCATCTCCCATCCTTTCATGACACTAGGCCACGCAGTAGATCCTCTGCCTCATGGTCATGCCCCGCAGCCCCGAGTCATCCCTCAGGCCCCGTAGACGGATATCCCTCGCGTGCTAGAGCCAGGAGCATCGTCGACATCTACGGAGGAGCCCAGACATGCAGTGGTAAGTAATACTAATAATTTACGTCATTTACCTTAATATTTGCATAATAATTTGTGTAATTAATTTGTTTTGTATGTAACAGGAAGTTTGTGATGACATTGCTGAGCGGTTGGAGCGTCATCTGAGTCTAGGAGTGGTCACGCCTGGCTCATCGACACATGAGGTGATCGAAGAATGGCTCAGATTGGCCAGGAGTGTCACACAGGACCATCTAGTATACGTTAGGTGTAGACGCAGGCAGCGCACTGATCAGGCTTAGTTTATGTACATATTTTACATTGATATTCTTTGTATATACAAATATTATACATGAACTCATTTCATGAGTATTGTTGGTTTTATTTATTTTCATTACTAATGTTAGTTTTATTTATTTTCATTGATTGTGTATTCCATTTGTGTCTATATACACGCGTGTTATAACTTTAAATATAATTGAAATAAAGAAGTTGAAAAGGGTGTAAAAAAAATAATTAACCAAAAAATGGACATCATTCGTTATCTAAGATCGTATATAACGTACTAATATTTTTAAATTCTCTTATAATTACAATTATTCCACTTATACTAATGATCATGTAAAAAAATGTATTATAAAGTAGTTAGTATTTTAATTTTTTATATAATACTAATTATTTTTTTATATTCTTTATAATATTAATAATGATATGATTAATTCTTTATAATATTATCTTTTATGTATTTATTGATTTTTATTAATATGTATAAAATAACCTTAAACAATAATTATAATGGGACTGAGTAAGTATTTTAATATCATCTTCTAAACAAATTTATTCTAAAAAAATATATTAAAAAATTAATTATTTATAATAAATCAATATTTATGAATATATTATATTTAATAAAATAAAAATAGATTTAATTATATTATAAATAAATATGTTGTATTTAAAAGTATATTATAATTTTTTTTCCTCTTACGGATCAAGTTGATCCGTAAGAGACTTCCGGATCAAGTTGATCCGGAAGACACTTACGGATCAACTTACGAATCAAGCTGATCCGGAAGTGGAAAACTAAGCAAGGACGATTTTGACATTTTTCAAGAATGCTGGGTGCACCAGCAATAATGCTGGGTGCACCTAGCAACACTCCACTAGAATTCTCCTTACATAATTATTCCTACACGTACATGGCATACAAGCATCAAGCATCCTAGCGCACTTTTACTATGTGACCCCCCTTACAAAAGTTCTCAAGTTTTTCTGCCCCACCATTTCTTAATCCACAAGCCATCAATCCGGATTGTTTAATACGGAAGGGATTTCATAAATTATTATTAGGGATTGCCTAATCCAGAAGAGATTTTTAATATATTCCAGATTAGGTAGTCTAGAATATAAATTTTTATCCTGGATTTCCTATTACGGAATCGAAGTTATGCATACATAATTCTGGAATTGACAATCCAGAAAATAACATGTTTTTTGGATTATTCATTTCAAAATTATGCATGCATAAGTCTAGAATGGAAAATCCAAAATTGCTCAATTTGTTTTTCTTTTCCAAATTCTAGAACCTAGAAAGATAACTAGATCCGGAAACAAAAAAAAAAAAAAAGAAATAAAGAAGCAAAGGTTATCTTTGTTCATCTGTGTTTTTAAGAGGCGCAGGAAGCAAAATGTGAAGTGCAGGAAGCAATTGCCTTGAATTGTATGTATTCCGGTCCAAAGTGAATCGTGGATTTGGAACTTGAAATGGGCTGGAAAAAAATAAACAAATTATACAATACTCCATATAATTTTATGATTTCTTTTCTTGTTCTTGCTTTAGTTATTATATAGAGCAAATTATAGTAATACTTCTGAGATTTTGAGTAATTATCTAAGTATTTTTTTACTATAGCCTCTGGTCTCCCCTAAGCATGCATATGCGTCCTCTAGCATGCATACTAGTCGTAGTAGTCATGTATAATGAAACGTAGGGCCTTTGAAAATAATAAGTTTCCACTTTTCTTCTTTATTATGTTGTTCTTGATCCTTTCCCTTTCACTTATATTCATTGTCACGAGAAAGGTTAGTAACACTTTTTCAAAAATATTGTTTATAATACAATTTATATTATTACTTGAAATGGATTGATATTTATGAAATCATGCAAGTAGGAAGTGAGTCAAATAATTTTATTACTCTTAATAAATTTCAATTAATGATAAAAATTATATAAGTAATAATTATATTCTACTACTTTATAAAAAAAAGTATTAAATAAAAAAATAAATGTATTTAATGTCTTAAAAGTATAAAATGCATTCAATAGTACTTAAGATAAAAGAAAAGAAGTATAGGATATTTTTTTTTTTGGATTCATTAAAAGAAGTATATGATGATTAGTAGGAGGATATAATTATAAGAAACTTTATTGGTGATATTTTTCGTAATGCTAAAAGAGAAAATGTAGACAAGAAAAGATGTAAAGGGTGCCAACGCTATTGACTTGTTAAAGGTTATGTCCTAGACGTGGAGAAATGAATCTTTGACCGCATCTTTTAAATTTCTTGAAACGTATAGAGTGAGATCGAGTCTCATTAATGGGGAAACTTTTGTGTCAAGAAAATTGGCTTTTCAGAAAATGATGAACTAGAAAAAAAGCTAAATGGGCACCAAACACCAATTGCACATTACAATGATATATTCCCTCATAAAATTTAAATGCTTAAAGAAAAGTTGGAATTATACGTGGGGGGAATGTGGACTATAAAGGAGCTTTATTTTGTTTGGAGCCAAGGAAGGCAACAAATTACTGGTCATGCATGAATAATCAATCAGTTAGGTATATATAAATGCAAGACTAAGGCACAATTCCCTTCAAGTGAAAATGAATATATCAGTCAAATATGGAAAGAATGAGACAAGATAGGAAAATGCATTTTACCTTGTTTTGTTTTTCTTATCGTCGACAAAGTTGCCATTGTTAGTGCATTTACCTTTTCATGCATGGGTTCAATAGGTAATTAGTGCTATACCACTATCAACATCTCATGACGATCGGGGATGGTTTATATATAGCTTCACTGCTTTAGTGCCTGTGCCATATATCTCCATAATATTTTTAGTTAGGTTTAATATTTTGAAACTAGAGTAATGTAATATATTAATGTAATTTTGAGAAATTTTCCTAGTGAAATATGCTAGTGAATTTCTATCACCGCTAATAATAAAGATCTCATTCTTTATTCTTACATATATTTTCAGATCTAAAAGTGATTTTATATTATATTTATGAAATAATTGAAATATCCACTTATTTTCTCTTTTTATATCTTATTTTCCTTTTTGTTAGGTCATTTCACGGCTACCCACTTCTTCCCAGTGGCCTCTATTATTGTTTCACATTATATTTTCTAGCTTAGACCACAACACTTATAAACTTACTTTTAGTTTTTTTTTAAGAAAATTAAATTCAAAATATATTTAAGGCGATAAATATTTTTTTTTAAGTTGAAACCTAGAAAAAATAGTAATTACTTATAAATTGTAAAGGCCTAAAGGGTATCTTTTTAAAAAAATAATTATATTTTCAAAGTTCCATGAAACACAACCTAAAACTCCTTTCACCTATAGCTAGCTTGCTATAACAACTATATCATTCTAAAAATGTATATATTCTTTTAAAATATATGTTTAAAATATATAAAATATTAAATTTTACATTAAATATTGATTGTTGTGTGATTTCTAATATGATTCAAAAATAAATAATGAAAATACATTCACAAGGTAAACTACATATATTATTTCTAAAAGGATCAAGATTACAAATGTTAATTATTAGTTTTACATGCCACCTAAAATATTTATCAATTTATAAATAAAAATTGGCATTAAGTTTATTTTTACGAAATTTGTTATGTCCTAAAATTTACTAATTAAATTAAAATAAATTATCTTTCATGACAATAATAGCGAATAACTATTGAAGGAGAAAGTTTGTTTTCCAAAGGGTTACATAACAATCATAATTAGACCTGTGGACTCAAGATTAAAAACACAATGAAAACTGAAAAATAGTGATAAGAAAAACAAAGACAAAATGAATAAAAGAAACAAAGAGAATAGTACTAGAAAAACAAAGATAGAAAAAGAGAATATTTATTTATGTATCTCAATATTCAAGTTATCAATCATTTATATAATGTTTGTCAATTTGTCACACAAAGGATACTAAATAGCCTTTAATTATCAAATTTGATATAATCCAATCGATATAAAGAGGATTAATAAGTCATTTAATTGCAAATACAATTCTACATACCTTTTAAAATAACAATAAATGATTTAAAATCAAAACACTATTAAAAATAAAGATCACTCAAATATTTTATCTAAAAAGAGTAAAATATTATTATCTCTGTAATAAAAAATATAAAAAAATAAAATATTTTTTCAAAAATAGAAAAAATAAATTAACAACACTAAATATCTTGAATCACTGGCTGACACAAGTTCTATGCAATGAATATTTAATGGATCTCCAAGAGTTTTAGCAACAAAATTTAAAAATTAGTTACCTTACTCAATGATATGGTTATATGGCAGAATTTTGGTGTTCAAAATTATTATATTAGATTAGATGAGCAAATATTTAGTATTGATTTCTCAAATATCATTTCTCTTTTCAAATAGAAATTAAATCCATAAAATGTATTTGTATTAGTTTTTAATTTCTGAATTGTGGGTTGGGTGAACTTGCCTTGTAACCTCTTCGTGCCATAGTGACAACAAAAATAGTGAGATAGCCATTGGTGAGTCCCAAGAAGGAGGTGACAACAACATTGCATTGAATAAATGCTATGAAATTAATTTCAATATATACATAAGAAAATACAATTAGGGTAGTGCAAACCTACCTATTTGAAGCTATTCTTCTTTTCTTTCCTTACAAAGAAGTTGAACGACAAAAGCAGTCCAAGATTATATAAAAAAATGGCCTAACTTAATGACAAAATTCAAGATTAGATAATCTCAATTATTAGGAGACATGACATTCTAGAGTCTAGAAAAGATGAAAAACAAATGCATCAGTGCATGTGCACTCAGAATGCTTTTATCTAATAAGCACACTACCCTGTCAATCATAGCATAATCAGATATCACCAACTGAAACTGAGCAAGAATCAGGTTTAAATTAAATGCTTAAAAAATATAAAGCAAAGAATTAAGATGGGTAGAATTTAAATAATGTAGGAAAAAATGGTGGACAACTAAATTGAATTAAAGCTAGCAGCAAACAATAAGCATGAGAGAAGGTTAAAACCTCAAACAAAGCCTCAGCCAGCATGATCATTCTTGAAATACTTGCTTGAGTGCTAGATTCCTCAGCCATTGGGGAAGACTCACATGTTTAAGAGTAAATTAAATTAATTTCAATATATAAATTAATACAATAAGGGTACCAACAACATTGCTTGAATAGATGCTATGAAATTAATTTCAATATATACATAAGAAAATACAATTAGGGTACTGCAAACCTACCTATTTGAAGCTTTTCTTCTTTTCTTTCCCTACAAAGAAGTTGAACGACAAAAGTAGTCCAAGATTATATAAAAAAAAATGGCCTAACTTAATGAAAAAATTCAAAATTAGATAATCTCAATTATCAGGAGACATGACTTTCTAGAGTCTAGAAAAGATGAAAAACAAATGAATCTGAGCATGTGCACTCAGAATGCTTTTATCCAATAAAATGAAGAAAAAATATTTTAAATTATGACATGACAAATTATTGGACTAAGCTATGGCATAAAATATGCAGGCTATTGGAAGGAGATGATTGTCCATTTCCAAACTGTGGAAGAGGGAATAACCAAGGACATGGAAACATGTAAAATGGATTTTGAGTACGATTATCATTTATAAGGTTATTTTGCTTGTGATGTGATTCAGACTAAGAAGAACATGAAACATTAGCATTAGGTGGAATGGCGATGGAATTAAATGATGTATTTTGTAGATGAACTAGATTAGAAGACTGAAGGATGGAAGGCCAAAATATTTGTGAAACTAGAAAATGGTTATAAAGGAACCATGGACCATTACCGGATGAAGGTTTTATCTCAACCACAAATGGCACATGCTCAACAGGAGTTTTCTCCACTTCAGTGTTTATTGACCTGGCTATCTGCAAATGGAAGATAATGTTGATTTACCTGTATTGATATACTTTCTTTGCAAACAAAAGTTATATTATGCTTATAGATTTCTAACACAACAAAACATCTTACCTATGTCTTCAAGTTCTTATTTGTAGTCTCCAAAGACTCATACTCTTTCAAAGCCAATTCTTTCTCCTTTTTGTCAGAAATGCCACAAAATGAGATATCGTGAATGATCAGGTAAACATCAAACATGATTAAATAAATTGAGAAATTATAAATATCTTAAATAGATGTTTCATACAAATAAGTGCAACAAAATAAAGAGGAAGTGGAAAAGGAAAATGTTAATAAGATATCAAATAAGAGATAGTACCATACCCTCTTTAGGTTTTCATTCTCTGCCACCAAAGTGGCAGCTTTTCTAGTTAACTCCTCACACAGAGCCTGAAACATTTTTATATATACAGACATAAAAAGGGGCTAAAAAATTCAATGAGAGATCAATCAACCAGAACAAATAGACAGCTCAAAAAGAATCAAAGTTTTTTTTTCATAATAGTTCTTTTTAAATATTAGGTTTATTTTAAATTTATCATTCACATAAGTAATATGGGATTGAAATCTACAATAACCTTTACTTATAATTGATAATTTAACTATAGATTCAAGAGCCTTTTGGTCGAGCTAAAAATATATTGCTATACAAAATAATATAGAAATGGAACTCCTAATCTGAAAGTTTTGCTTCAAAGATCTTGCCAATAAGGCTCGATGTGGAATCGGGTTTCTTCGGAGGGGATTTTAGGTCACCGCCATTGTCGTCGTCGTCGTCAAGTCCGAGGGAGTTTGCGATTGTCTTCGGGGCAGCACTGCCATGATGTCAATGACAACACACTGTTGATGCGGCACAGCAGAAGATCTCAGCTTCAAGGTTGTCCCCTTGCTTAGGGTTCAGAACGCATACGCTATGTTCAAATGGTAAAGAGAACCACGATATATTTTTTGTCAAAACCAAATTAAAAAGCATATATTATACGTATAATTTTTTTTTCTAAACTAACAAAGATGGTTTTCTAATGACACCCGTCTTAGAATGAAGTCTTCAAATTACGAAAATGCCATCGTGCCCTACCTACAAAGACGAGTGTCATTGACCGTTGTAGTTATATTGGCATTAATTACAAAAATGCCACTGACACACATTCTAAGACGGTTCTAGGGAACCGCCTTAGAAAGTGCATTGTAAAAAAATGATTTTTTAGTAGTGTGAAGTTCCACCACAGTGGTGAGATCGCACTAAAGCCAACAACAACACTAAAAATGAAAACATTGACATCAGCACCAATACCAACAACACCACCATAATTGCCCTTCTTTCTAAACAAGAAGTACTCAATATATCCTTAGTTTTTAGCATGTTCTCAGATCAAATAAGGCATCGGCTAATGTGAGAAAGCTTGATAGGTTTCCCACATTGGGAAAGTTATAAACATCCATTAGACTTATTAGGAAATCTAAGGGTTGGCATTTTTTATGGCAATCAGCTATTTAAGTTAAAGGAGTTGTTATTTTAATAACACCCAAACTCCTGCCCCTAATCCAAACCTGCCTCTCATCCCCCTTTCATCCCCTAAGATCATGTCATCCACAATCCAACACTTGAACCCACAACTAAATATTCCAAACAACCATGCAATACACAACAAGCCCAAACCAAACACCAAACATTACCCATATCCAATACACTAACCATACACAACTAATCCCTACCATCTCAAACATTATTGCTCCATCCTCTCCAACATGCCCTCAAACAGAAATTAGCTTTCACTCCAACCTTTTTTAATGGCAAGCCCTAGAATTATCGAGGCCTGCGCAACTTGAGTGTAATTCTAATCCTCGGTGACGTAATTCAAACCCCCCACCTTGATGTGATTTTTCTTTGTGAAACATTAGTCAACACCTATTGTATTGAGGAAATAAAAAATCTTATTGGCTTTAACTCTTGCCCTGTGGTTGATGTTAACGACAAAAGCGAAGGCCTAAGTCTCTTCTGGAAACACCCTTTTTAGCGTCATCTTCTTAACTTCTCCCCAAATTTTGTTACTGTGGAGGTTCATAAAAATAGCTTTCGCTTTCCCTCCTAGTGCCTCTCAGGATTCTATGGTTATCCTGAGAGGGACAAAAGAAGGGATTCTTGGGACCTCATTATAAATCTCTATAACTCCTCCCCCTGCCCAGGTGCACTTTAGGGATATCAATGATCTCATTTCTATAGATCAAAAAATTGGCTTCTAAGACCACCCAAACTGGCTCATGAAAGGTTTCAGAGATGCTATAACTGATGATGGCCTCCATGATCTACCATGGAAGGCTACGGTTTCACATGGTCAAAAAGCAAAGGGAAACATAATGCCATAGAAGAAAAGCTTGACAGAGCAATGGCAAGCTTTGATTGGCTTAATATGCTTCCAAATGTCAAGCTAAGGAATTTAATAGCCTCCAAGTTAAATCACTCACCCATCCATCTTTTGCTTGATGCAAATTGTAAGAAACCATTCTATAGGAAAATTCGTTTTAAAACGACATGGCACTTAGAACCCTTTTTTCCATCAGTAATCAAAGAAGGATGGGAGAATGCTTTAACCGATAATCTGATCTCTAAGCTTGAGAGGTTTTCCTCTTACATGAACTCTTAGGGACGTCAAGTCAAAGTTTCCTTCGCGAGAAAGAAGATGAATAACATTGTTTCTCTAACTCGTGATAACGGTATGTTGTAACATAAAATATTGAACTTTGTAACATTGCCAAAACCTATTTTGACAAATTGTGTTGTGGTGAGCCAATTGAAATTGATGTAGTAATAAATCATGTTCCTCTTGACGTATGCTGATAAAAACTCCCTCCTTTCTTCTTTTACTACTGATAAGTTCAAAATGCTCTTTTTCAAATGGATTCCAACAAATCACCTGGCCCAAATGGTTTAAAGCTTGCTAGTTACAAAAAGTTCAAGAATTTTTGTGGTTTAGACATCTTTGCGGCAACTACCTCCTGGTTGGAAAATGGATTCTTTCCACCTCAAATTAACCAAACTACCATTGTCCCCATCCCCAAAATCCCAAACCCAACCAATATAAAAGACTTCAGACCTATTTCCTTATGTAATGTCCTTTATAAAATTATCTCTAAAACCCTAGCCAACCGCCTTCATCCTTCACTAAATAAATGTATACTTTTTGAGCAATCTGCTTTTATGGAGGGACACTCTATACTAGACAATGCCTTTATTGCATCAGAAACAATCCCCCGCATGAAATGTAAGTCAAGAGGAAAAGTTGGTGAAGTTGCTCTAAAAATTGACATAAGCAAGGCTTTTGACATGGTTCAATGGAGCTATTTGTTGGGTTTAATGGAAAAAATGGGCTTCAATGAGAAATGGATTGGTTGGATGAAAGTCTGTTTGAAAACAGTTCAATATTTTGTCAAAGTTAATGGGGATTCAGTAAGAACTATGACTCCATGAATAGGGTTAAGGCAAGTTGAGCCACTGTCACCTTACCTTTTTATTCTTTGCACTGAAGGACTTTCCCCTTTGTTAAAACAATTTGATAGGAAAGGTGATATTCACGGAATCAAGGTGTGTAAGAAGTCCCTAAGCCTTTTCCACATCCTTTTTGTTGACGACTATTTTTTTTTTGCAGGGCTACTAAAGTAGAAATTAATACTCTAGCGTATATCCTTGATACATATGGAAAAGCTTATGGTCAATTGATTAATTTTAAAAAATTATAGATTTTTTTTCAATTCCTATACACCTTCTATAAGACATCACATTAGGTCTTCTCTTGGTGTCTCCAATTTATTTGGAACTAGAAAATATCTTGGTCTCCCTTCTCTTATTGGGAGGAAAAAGAAATCCATATTTGGTTTTTTTGAAAGAAAGGCTCTAGAGGAAAATTAATCATTGGTCAAGCAAGCAATTATCTAAGGCGGGAAAGGAGGCCGACCCATAACTTCCTCAAAGTCAATGTAGATGCAGTTGTACTCATAGACTACCGATTCTTTTGGAAAGAGGATCTTGTTCAGAGACCACAATGGATTATTTATAAAAGAAAAATATGTTACACAAAGTGGAAAGCTAGAGCCTCATGAAGCTGAAGGGTGGGCACTCATGAAAACACTACAATGGATCACAAAGTTAGAGCTCAACAATGTTATCATTGAAATTGATTGCAAAGTCATGGCAAATGTGATGAAAACTAGATTAAAAGGGTCCTCGAAATTTCACTATATTCTTGCAAAATGTAAAAATTTACTTTCTCTTAACCAAAACTCAAGGGTGAGTTTCATTAGGAGGCAAGCCAACCAAGGTGCTCACGCACTAACTAGGACATCTAGGTTTCATGCTAGCCACCATGTTTATGAGCATATTTCTAATTGTATCTTTTTCTTATTATGAAAGAAATGCAATAAGTCCATTTGCTTCAAAAAATTATTAAGTATTACATGTGGCATTAAAGTATTCTTTTTTCGAGAGAGTTGTCGAAGATTACGTTGGTGATTGTTGTCATATTGTTTTTTTGTTAATTCTACTATTGTCATGTTAATATAACATTTTCTAAGTAGTTTTTCTCAATCATTTTATATGCAATTTAAATATTTTTAATAATTAGTATAACAATCTGTGTACTATAAAGAATATATTATAAATTATTAGTATATCATAAATTTTAAATTTTGTTATATAAAAATATTAATGATATTAATTTAAATTTGAATTATATTTTAAATTACATCACCAAATATGTAAAATTAATGATTTAACTCATTAATGAAAATAAATAGTTATATTATGCTCACTATATACTTTAAATTATAAACATTATGCTCAAAATATCATATTAATTTATAATTACTGTCATAAAATATCAACATAATTATCAAATGACATTAATGATCTCACAGCTTTTCTTTAAGCCTATGCAGGAGTCATTGTGAATGTATGAATACAAGATTTTGATGATGTCAAAGAATAATCAAACAAGGTTGCATTCAAGATTACTTCAATAAACATTCAAAGGTTAAACATTGCTTCAAGATTAATACAAGGTTGCTTCAACAAACAAGCATTGCTTCAAGATTAGTTCAAGATCAAGTTTTACCTCAAAACAAAGTATTTTCAAGACATCCAAAGCTGTGGTAATCGATTACCAGGTAGCGTAATCGATTACCATAAGACAATTTTGAAAAAATAGCTTCTAGAAGGGTTTTGAAATTTGAATTTAAAAGCTATAATCGATTACCATTGATGTGTAATCAATTACCAGCAACAAAACTCTTGAAATTCAATTTGAAAAGTCATAACCCTTCAAAATACAACTGTGTAATCGATTACCAACCTGTAATCGATTACCAGTGAAGAATTTCATAAATAAATTTTTTGAAAAGACACATATCTTTAATCCATTTTGAAAAGGCACGAAGGACCTATATATATGTGTGGCACATCTCTTTAAACCGTTTTGAGAAGACACGGAGGGCTTATATATATGTATGTCTGACTTCAAAAAGCAAGAGATAGATATTCTAAGAGAACTTCATTGCCAAATGCTCTCTCAACAACTCTTGGGCAAACACTTGCAAATATATTGAGAGTTTATCCAGGAACTTCAATGTGTATCATCCACTCTAAAGGAGAAAAATCTTTCTTTTCATTTAAAAGGGGGGCGGGGGGGGTTAAAGTTTGTTGGTGGGAAAATTGTGAAACTTAATTCACCCCCCTCTTAAGTTATTGAGACCACTGGTTCAATAGTCATGAGATGCAATTGTGTTTGGAGTGTACAATGATAATGCCCCCTTGCACATAAAGCATGAAGATTTTGGGGAAATAGCACATGGTGGTCAATTTTTGAACATCATTATTATACAAATGTGGATTATGTAAGTAACATTAAATTACAATCTATTACCTAATTGATTGTTTTAGATTGATGCATACTTTACTTTATTTTAACAATAATAGGCATACGAATGAGTTAAGTCTAGGATCGGGGAATGTCTCTATGTATGGATTCCTTGAGCCACAATCCATACAAAGATCTGAGTAATCACAGTTTGAATTTAAAGATTATATTAAGAAATAGATGTCGAATTCATAAAGAGATGTCTAGCTAAGAGACTATTTGAATGGGTAAGTAAAATTGAACAAATCAATTTAAATGATGTATCCATTATAATAATAATTTAATGTTCTCCAATGCAATGAACATTGGAAACTGGTGGTTATATGTCCTTAGGACAATGTTGTCGCTTGGTTCTGTTTCTTGCACAATAAGTAAGACAACTACTTAAAAGGAATGATTAATATATTAGTTCTAATTTGTAACACGTTAATTTACATTATCATTAGTATTTGATATCAATATTTTAATTGTATAATATGCATGCATTTTCTCTTAACATTGCTTTGAAGGGATTTAACAATAATCAATGAAGTAAATCCAAGGGAAATGTTAAATGGATTCCCATTAAAATAAGTCATTTACACAATGTTTGATCTCTTAAAAATGACATTTTATTACTATGTACACTAATTTTGGGATAACTTTTGAATATCTTATTGAATTTACTATAATAGGTAAAGAGGAAGTATTGAGTGCGACTATTACGTGATGCATTAGATGTCAACCATAGTCCTAGGAGGTTTTAAGGATAATTGGGGAATGACAATTATTTACTTCAAAACTAATTTCATTTGTTATAGTTGTTATTATTTACCGTGATTAAGTTATGTTTTATTATATCATGCAGTATTTTACTCATCCGAGAGCATTGGAACCAGAGAGAATAAAAGCAATTCGCATTCAATGAGCAAGATATTTTCTAAGAGTTAAAAATGAAGCACTAGGTGTTTAAGGAATTTTACAATTGTAGAGTTATGTTTAGCTTCAGTTATAGATGATTTTATGTATTGAGATTATTGTTTCATTATTGGATAGTAATTATTCAATAATAATTTCAGTACAATATCATTTACTGCCTGAACTATCTGGATTGGTTTTGTTTTCAATTTATAGGTTCAATTTGGATAGTATTAACAAAATAGATAAAATATTAAAAAAAATGCAAAAACAACACCGTTTTGTCAAAATCAATGTTATTTTTGCATTTTTTTTCATTTTCTTATCGTACAACATCAATTTTGAGAAGAAACAATGTTGTGTAGTGAATTTCAACATTGATTTTTACAACTAATGTTAAAAGTCCAAAAAATTGATGTTAAAAACCTATTTTCTAATAGTGTAATCTGTCAAGGTGAAGCCAAGTAAGTAACATTCAAATATTTTGTATTTCATTCAAGTGTAAGCAAGCTTGATTATGTAACATTCTTAACTTGCATAGGGAATATTAGGTACTGACTCATTATTAACATGCTCATGTAATGCCCAACTCCTTGGATTATGTAACCTTGATTATATCTTCTTCAACTAAAAAAAGTTAATTCGCAACTCCTCGGCACGTGGCCAATTTTTGCAATTCTTTTAGCACTTCCTCCATTGAGAAAGATGTAGTGTCAAGAAAATTGTTTATTGCCATGGTCTATAAAGATCTTGAATTCTGTATCATGTATTTCGCAAATAGCCGCTCATACTCCATGCCTTTATAGTTCATAATAGTACAGTTTCTAAGCTGTGAAGAAATGAACAGACCATGGACAATACCAAATCTCGGAAGAGGAAAGTTCATGCATATGATGAAGCAGAAAAGTTTGAAGTTTGGAACAACGCTTGAACATTCCAAACACGAAACCCCGCTTAATTTAGCTTCCAAAGTTGAGCTCCAAATGAATCAAATTGTGAAACACAAGAAAACACTTTTGATAGAAGAAAGCGTGTCTATGATCTTGGTCAATTTTCACCTGGCATGCAACAATCACATTTTATTAAATTGTTGAAAAATAATAGTCACACAATAATTTCTTGGAGAAACAATTAAAATAAGTCTTTTTTTCTTCCTTTTGCTTTCATACATGTGGATATATGGAATCACAGATACTCCAAATTACACACCGCCGTGAGAGGAAACTCGAAGCCGCAAAGTTTGAAGTTTGGAACAACGCTTGAACATTCCAAACACGAAACCCCGCTTAATTTAGCTTCCAAAGTTGAGCTCCAAATGAATCAAATTGTGAAACACAAGAAAACACTTTTGATAGAAGAAAGCGTGTCTATGATCTTGGTCAATTTTCACCTGGCATGCAACAATCACATTTTATTAAATTGTTGAAAAATAATAGTCACACAATAATTTCTTGGAGAAACAATTAAAATAAGTCTTTTTTTCTTCCTTTTGCTTTCATACATGTGGATATATGGAATCACAGATACTCCAAATTACACACCGCCGTGAGAGGAAACTCGAAGCCGCAATTCTCCAAAATATCTACCTTCTTCAACTTGGGCATGCTCTAAAACTCTTCAACGTCGTTGTAACAAACTACGCGGTGAACGATGGTGTTTACCATGTCTTGAACTGGGAGTTGTGGGTCAGGCGTTTCAGAGAAGGGTTTCGTGGTGGAGGTGGAGGACAAGGATGAAGTGCCACAGTAGCAGCCACGGATTTGAGAGAAAGATCGTGACGGTGGTGTCAAGAGTTGGAAGAAAGGAAAGAATGTGAAACATGCACGTACACACCCTACGTATGACCTAGCTTATATTATACTACGAGACTATACGCAAAAGAAATTAAAAACAAAAAAAGGGGACACAGATTCAGAAAGAGAGAGTGGTACTACGTACTCAACCTTCTCGGTGACGACGAGGACCAACATGCAGTGTGCATGTCCCAGCAAAGCAAAAGAAAACTATCAGTGTAGCCTTTTAGGGTTTCATGTTTGAACGTGAATGAAAACTGAAAACAATGGCTATATACATTAAAATTAATTAATTACAGTATATGTATTGCATTAAAAAAAGTATATGTATTAAATATAAATATGAATGTGTAATATAAAAATATCTCTATTTATGTAATATAAATAATAATAATCTATATTTATATATCTTTATTTCTACCTATATTTATATTTATGGATTAAATATATTTTTGGTTTGTGTAAGTTGTAATCAGTTGCAAATATAGTTACCAGTCCTTGCAAGACCTTAGCTGAGCTTTGAGACCATTGTTGGGTAGTTTTTTTTTTAAAAAAATTTAAAATCACATGAAAACACGGTAAAAATTACATACGCTGATATAGCGTTTGAAATAAAAAATGGAACATCAAAAACTTTAAACTGAATTTTGAGGCAAACTCCTTATTTTCTTGTAATTTTTCATGAATTTTGCAAGTATTTACTCAATAAATTTTTATCTAAATTTCTTATATTTAAATAACTATACTTTTTATCATTTATTTTAGATTATCTTATTATTTTTTTGTATCTAATTCCCTAAAGTAGTTCAATAAATATTTATGAGTTTATGAGTTCAAGATTCAATAATTTTTTTAAAAAAATTAAGAAATACAATTAATAAAGAAGAATTATTTCTAAAATTTCTTTAATTTGTTTTATCTTTTTTCCCATCCTCATCTCTTTTATCACTTTTTTTACAGCATCTCTTTTTTTACTTAAAAATAATAATTAATATCATATCTTTCTCAAGATAAATATATAGTTAAAAATTTATTGAAGTAAGAAAATTAAATTTTTTATTATTAATCTAATTTTTATATTTAAAATAATAGATAATAAATACAAAAATAATTAAAAATAATAATTTAAAGGAAGAAGAAATAATACTAATCAAATTACTACAAAATTAAAAGCTCACATCGACGAGAGTATGCAGTTGACACCGCCAATATTTTGCACTTCTTTCATATGGTGTCGGTTGATTCTCATCAAGACAGGATTCTAATAATTTCCATAATCATTAGCACTATATGGCTTAAGGCATAAGCTCGATTACCATCACGGCGATTTGGGATCATTACAATTTAAAAAAGGCTGGAAGCTGGTGGAAGCCAGCAACTCTATATAACACACTACTACAAATCTGATATTTAACATTTTTTATAATATTTAATAAAAATGTTACTGAAAACTTTTAATAATATTTTGAAAAATATAATTAAATATTACTAAAATATTTTTGTGATATTTTATCAAAAATTATATAATCATATTGCTAAAGAATTTAATAACATATATTATACATAATATTTGATAAAATATCAGGAAAACATATTAATAATATTTATTCATATTTGATAATATTTTTAAAATATTTTTAAAATTTCTAATAATATTTTTATTAAGTGTTAAACAGAACAAAAATTAATAAAGATCATACGCATAACAATGAGGTCTATTTCTCGTTATATGATAAAAATATATAATTTATTGGAATATTATTGAAAGTAGGTATAAGACTTTCCTCTCATTAGTACATATATACCATATTAATTAGTAGTGCGCAAAAACACATTTTACAACTGCTTTTAGTATCAACTATTCAAGAATTGTTAAAAAAAATCGTGGTGACAGTTTTATAAATAAAAATAATATTTTCGGATCGATTCTAAGATAATCGATCCAAAAACTAATTTTTATTAAATTAGTTAAAATTAAAATCATTCTAAAAAGATTATGCGTATAAATCAGTCCTATTTATAACTGATTTATTGTTCTTGGGTCAATTAAAATTAGAACTGATTTAGAAGGTCGTTTTCGCTCCAAAACACAAAAATCATGCACTCTCCTCTTCTTTTCTGTAGTTTTGTAGTAGTGAATGTATTCGATATTTTTTGTCCAATAATAATTAATCCTATTATAATCAGAAATATTTCCAGTGTGGTAGACTCAGTTTTTCAATGATTTTTTTAATATATATTCGTACAGGTATACAACACTCAAATTTATAACCTTACTTAAGAAAAGATATATACCACTTGAATGAATTAATTGGAATTTATATATTTAAGAGAAATGTTAGCGATACCTTTTTTATATTTTCTTTCCAACATTTTTTTGTGACTACTGAAAATTTATTAGAAATCACTCATTTTTACAATTTTTTTACTTCTATAATTTCTTAATATTTTTTAAAAGTTATGCCAATCATTGATTATCCTATTTCTTATATTTATTATTAGGCAACCCTGCTAGAATAGTAGGATATCAATTGCGAACCAAAGAAGTGGGATCTCATTTAAAAAATGGATAGTACAATTAGGCAGCAAAAAAATTGCAAAAGAACGATAAAGTTAACTTTCTAATAAGATGTTATTATACTCAAAGCCTACTTTATATAAATCACTTTTCATTCCATTATCACATTACTTGAGCATTTTTGTTTCGATATGTCTACCTAGTCATTAATATATGCATTGTCGAGCTGCCCCCCATTCCAATATCCCCAAGCCCCACTAGCTAGAAAGAGAGAAAGGAAGATAGACATATTGCAATAAACATTTACGTGTACATGCATATGACGAAACCATTTGATTCCTTGTTGGTGTATGTATAAATAGCATGAGCCTACCCATGATATTTCTTAGGAAGTAACACAAGCCTTCTTCAAGTGTTTAATTCTCCTCTTTAATTTCTCTTTAGAATACTCAACCTTTCTCAAGATTCTAATCAAAAGGAGAGAAAAATAAAATGGCCACCGAAAAGCTTAGAGGTTGTGCAAATGTTTTTGCAAGCTCTAAACCCTACTTGGCCATGATCTCTTTACAATTTGGCTATGCAGGCATGAACATTATCACTAAGGTTTCTCTCAACCAAGGCATGAGCCACTATGTCCTTGTGGTCTATCGCCACGCTTTTGCCACCGCTGTCATAGCTCCTTTTGCCATTATTTTTGAAAGGTTTATATAAAATAAACATAAACCCTAGTGTCATCACCTTGTCATTTTACTAGTTTTTGTCATAAAGCTTTGCAAATTAATGCTTACTCATTGTTTCAATTTTCCAGGAAAGGTCAACCGAAGATAACATTCCCAGTTTTCATGCAAATTTTTATTCTTGCTCTTCTTGGGTTAGTTTCCAAGTTTAATGCACTAACAATTCTATATAGCACCGCAAGGTGAATATATGAAGTATGAAAATGCATATATTAATATGATTATTAATTTGTGTTGGATTAATAAAACAGGCCTGTGATTGATCAAAATTTCTACTATGCTGGGTTGAAGCTCACATCCCCAACCTTCTCATGTGCAATGAGCAACATGCTTCCAGCCATGACTTTTGTGATGGCAGTGTTTTGCCGGTAAATTAATTAAACCCGGATTTCTTAAGGGTCTCTAATTGGAAAATACTAACACAACTAAAAAGACTAAATGTGTTTTTTATCTCTCAAAATATTAATTTTAGCTTGTATAAAAAATTAATGAGTTTTTAATTCCTATATTTTAACAAAACAAGGTTTTAGTTTCGGGTGAGGGATTACAATCACATCACTTTTGATAAATATTGGGACTAAAATCATATTAAATTTTTATTGGAACTAAAATTAAATTTTGAAATATTTTAAGGAGTTTAAATATATTTTACCATAACTAAATAAAAAGACTAGGAAGGGGACAAATGGTTTAAGTTTCACTTTCTTATCTGTAAGAAGTGCTAATTGTTTTTACTGTTGTTATTGAAAAGGATGGAGAAGATAGAAATAAAGAAGGTGAGATGCATGGCAAAGATAGTGGGAACATTAGTCACAGTGGCAGGGGCTATGCTGATGACCTTATATAGAGGTCCTATAGTGGAGATGGTATGGGCCAAACATCCACACAATAAAACCAATGCAACAACCACGACAGAATCATTTGACAAAGATTGGTTCTTAGGATGCACCTTTCTTATCATTGCCACCCTAGCTTGGGCATCCCTATTTGTTTTACAAGTAAGTGAGACATCAAGAAGCTAGAAAAAGAAAAAAAAAATGTGCTAACTTCGATGGTGTCTCTCTTTCTCTTGCTTTTTGTGCTAGCTAGTGTGTCTTTTTGTTGGTGTCACACAAATAATTGACCTTTGTTTTATTTTCTTGCTATTGGGCAGGCCAAAGCTATTCAGACGTACAAGAATCATCAGCTAAGTCTAACTTCACTTGTGTGCTTTATTGGCACTCTTCAAGCTATTGCTGTTACTTTTGTTGTTGAACACAATCCTTCTGTATGGAGAATTGGCTGGGATGTGAGCTTACTTGCTGCTGCATATGCTGTAAGAATATAAGAACTTCATCTAATTCCATAAATAAATTTTAGATTTAAATTACACATTTAGTTCTATACTAATATATATTAGATTTTAGTTTCTATACCTAAAAATTATTTATTTTAATCTTTTTATATACACTTGTTTAACTTGTTTTAGTCTCGACAATTTTAAACATCAGAACTAAAATAGATTAAAAATGTATATACGAAACTAAAACAAATAATTTTTACGTATGGGACAAAAATGTATAAGTATAAAGGCTACATAAATAATTAAACCTTAATTTTGTTGTAAAGTACTTTGTCAAGTTTCTTTTTCAATTTGTAACATGGGATTTGTATTTCTCTTTTTTCTTTCTTTTTTTTTTTGGTATACTGTAATTAGGGGATTGTGACATCAAGCATATCATACTATGTACAAGGACTGGTAATTAAGATGAAAGGACCTGTCTTTGCAACTGCCTTTAGCCCTTTAATGATGATCATTGTGGCCATCATGGGATCCTTCATCCTTGCGGAACAAATTTATCTTGGAGGGTAAGTTTCTATTGGCCTCTCTTCTAGCAAGTATATATGGTTCACAAAATTAATTTTACCATTATTAAAATTAAAGTATGTGGTAGGCATATATATATCGATCGTCTTTTAGTTAGACTGACTTGTAGCATGATTGAGAAACTTTGTTTTGGAAAATAAATAACTTTTTTCTATAAAAAAATTATAAGAATTTGGAAATAAATGATTATTTTACTAAAATAATATAAATCAAACACTCACTAGAAAAGTATAAGTATTATTTGCTTAAATAAATCATTACTTACATTCCAACTCCAATTCCAATTTTAAGTATATTAAGAGTATTTCTTATAATACAAACTTAATAAATTTCAATCAATAAAAAAATATTAAAAAACTTGTGAAAGAATGTATTGAAAGTATTTTTTTTATGAAAATCGAAATAGTCTATTCATTCCAAACTAACAAAAGACTTTGTTTCTCCCGTGTGGTTGCAGTGTAATTGGTGCCATCTTAATCGTTATAGGGTTATACTCAGTTCTGTGGGGAAAGCACAAAGAACAAATAGAGAGCAAAGTGGCAGATGAAATTCCCTTGCCTGTAAAAGATGCTCAAATTGCTGTAATTGCAGGGCCAATGATTGATGCCACAGATAATTTTACTGAAGAAAAATATGGTCAGAAAGGAGAAGCCAACAACAACAAGCTCTCTTCACACATAATAACTATGCCTATTCCAGAGCTTCCCACTAAAGCTAACCAAGAGAGAAAGACTTGAGTAATTTGGAATGTGAATAGGAATTAATGTTTTTTAAATGTATGTTCCATCAACCCCATTTTTCCCTTTTTAGCAATTATTCCTTTCTCCTTTCTCTTTTTTTTTTCTTTTTTCTTTGCTACCAAAAGGGTCTTGTTTGTTGCATTTAAGCAATATATAACATATATAAATATGTAAAAAATTCCAACTTGCTAGTCAAATTAGAATAGAGAATCATAAAGCTTATCTCTCTCCTCGGGCCTCTCTAATCTCTATTATATATTTCATTTACTCATGTTTTTTTTTTTCTTTTTGGATAGAAATATTATTGCCTGATTTAGATTTTACTGAGGCTGATAAATGTTGGACTTTTCTTGTATTAATTAGTCAAATTGTTTTAAAATGTTGCAAACCATGTATATGTATGTAATAAAAAAAAAAAAGTATATTATCCTTTCATTATGGGTAAATCCTCAATTTTCATCCCTAAACTTGTAGGTGTTGATTAATTTAGTCTAAAGATTTCTGAGGTATCAATTCTAGAGATAGTGTCTTTTAATTTTTTTTATAATGTCTGCATCTCATGTTAAGTTTTTATATCATATCATAAGTGGTCTTATTAGTTGGTTGGAATGAAACCAGACTTAGATTTCTTAAAATTTTCGAATCAAACTTTATGAATAAAATAAATTAATTGGGAAGAAAAATTATCGAAAGTGATTGGTCAAATACTTCACACTATTAACATAGTTTTAAAAGAATGATCTTATTTAGGGGATATATGCATGTAAGAGGAAACTTTCTTACTGCAAATTTTTTTATACATGTAAAGAAATAATCTTCACAAAAAAAATCTGACATTAAGGTTATGTTTGATTTTCATTTAGGATGCTCCAAACTAAGCTTCGAGAGTAAATTAAGGTTTGTGACATGTTTGATTACCCTTCAAAGTATATTTGCACATTAAAATTGTCTAAGAATTTAGTTTTGTAAAAACAAGATTTAGAGTTAAATCAGACAACACACATGAAAGATCAAGAATGACTTTTATATATATTTGTAATCTATTTAGCCCATGACCTGTACAATCTTTCTATATCAAACCTAGAATAGTTGAATCATGTGTCATTTACCAATTTACAATCAATTATGTTTCGGAAGGAAACATAATGGAGCTTAATGTTAGGAATTTTATAATTTTTAATTAATTAATTAATGTTGGTTACATATTACATTATAATATTTATATTAGTTATTTATATTTTTTATGAACTCAATATAAGTTATATAATCTAGTGAGTTTATTAGACTATCAACGGAAAATTGATATGAGCTTAATAAGCAGAAACCAGTTTGGCCCATTAGAGGATGATTAAGGTTTAAAACCCGAGGCATGGTTATGGTCTCAAAACATCAAATCATAAAACAGTTTTCTTCTCTCCCCATCTTAAGAGAAAACGAAGGTCCCAAAAAGAATAAAGATATTTGTTTGAGAAAGATCATCAAACCAATTGTTCATGATTGTTCTCTAGATTTCACTACGTTTGCTTCATCAATCATTATGGATCTAAGTATTCTTAAAACTATTCTTGATAATCTAATGTAATGTTCTTGGTGGTTATTGATATTTTATAAAGATCCCCTAAAATTTCAACAAGTGGTATTAGAGCCTCCATTATTGTTAGATTATTGGGATTAAAGTGTAGAGTGTATTTTTACATGAATCCATTATTGTTTTTTTTTTTTTTTGCGTTTGCAAATATTGTGCTTTGGGAATGTTTGGAACTATGTGTATGTGTCTTTCAAAGCAATTGCAATTGCAATTGGAGAGTGATTTTTCAATTGGCCATGTGCTTACGCCTATGCCTTTACGTACATACCTTTGGCAATTTTTGGTGATGCTGTTGGATATGAATTTTGGAATATTCATTCACTTACCAGTAATGATTTTTTTTTTTAATTATTGTTATCGTTTGGGTATAAATTTAGCATTGACAGATCTTTTCCATTTATTTGTATGTCTAGTATTTATTTTTAATTGAATTAATCGACACAATATATTGTCAAAGTAATCTTTATTGTGAAAATTGATTTGATTAAAATTACATAGATATTAGCATGGAATTATTTATGCTAATTATGTTCGACTCAAAGGAAACATAGATATCAGTATGGAATTATTTATGTTAATTGTGTTCGACCCAAAGAAATACATAATTTGGCCAAATAATATTCTACCTCTAATGATAAATGTGTGACAATTATAAAGGTGTTTTCATGTGAATAATAGTCAGTCCAAAGAAAGACTATTATTTGATAGAATTTATCGTCAATACTTGATCATTGCGTTGAGAGTACCAATTACAAATTAATTTCTCTGTCCAAAGACTAAAAATTAATGTTGTGCTAGATATCTTTTGATGGGTCTGCTCTGTAAAATATTTACATGTCTTGTTATGTATGTCATATCATATATGACATTTTTTGTGTATATTATTAATTTTGTGTTCTTTATTTAGTTAATATTACCAGTGCTGCAAATTTATTTGCTCAAGTGAATTGTCTCTCAATGTTGAATGGGACAAATTTAAGGTTTGGAAGGAAGCCGTAGAAATTGTTCTTGGCTGTATGAATTTGAATTTGGACTTGGCACTAAGAATAGAACGTCCACTTCCACTTCGAAAACCTCTAATAAGAAAAAAATTGAGAAATGGGACCGTTCCAATCCAATGTGCATTATGATCATGAAGTGCTATATTCTAGATGAGTTTCGAGGCCTGCTCGTGCATCAAGACTAAAAGCACTTAAGTTAGAGATTGGTGAAAATTTGCTCGTGCATTTAGTTTTGATCTCACTTCCTACACACTTTGGGCAATTCAAAGTGAGCTATAACACTTAGAAGGACAAATGATCCCTTAATGAGCTTATATCTCACTGTGTGCAAGAGGAATAGAGGCTACAAAAAGACAGATGTGAAAGTGCTCATTTAAGTTTGACACCTCAAAATAAGAACAGAAAGAAAATTAAGGATGTTGCCTCTCAGCAAAAGAAAGATGAAGAATTTACCTGCTACTTCTGCAAGAAGTCTGGACACATGAAGAAAAAGTGTTCAAAGTACACTGCATGGCATGTAAAGAAAGGTAAATATCGTCCTCTTGTTTATTCTGAAGTTAATTTAGCTTTTGTACCTAAAGATACTTGATGGGTGGACTTTGGTGCTACTACTCACATAAGTGTATCCATCCAGGGTTATCTGTGGAGCGGATTGTCAAATGATGATGAAAGATTCATAGTTGTGAGTGAAGACAAAAGGGTTGTGGTGGAGGCTATATGAACTTTTAGGTTATAGTTGAAAACTGGATTTTATTTGGATTTATTTGAGACTTTTGTTGTACTGTCTTTTAGACGAAATTTGATTTCGATTTCTAGTTTGGAAAAATTTGGTTTTTTTGTTCATTGGGAAATAATAAAGTTAGTCTCTACCAAAATTCAAATTTGATAGGTTTTAGTTCTTTAATTGATAATCTATATATGTTAGATGTTGTTTGTTCCTATAATGAAATACTGCAAACAAACTCACGTGGTACAAAGCGAAAATTAAATGAGAATTCAATCACCTTATGGCACAAACAACTGCTTAGGTCATATCTCTAAACAGAGAATTCAGAGACTTGTGTTGGATGAAATTCTTGAACCTTTAGATTTATCAGACTTTGAAGTCTGTGTTGAATACATAAAGGGAAAACGAACAAATGAGGAAATTAGGTGCCAAAAGAGCTAAGGATGTCTTGTAACTAGTACATACAAACATTTGTGGTCCTTTTCCAACACCTTCTTGGAATGGACAACAATATTTTATCTCGTTCATATATGACTACTCTAGATACGGTACCTATATTTGATACATGAGAAGTCCCAATCCCTAGACGTTCATAAGATTTTCAAGGCTGAAGTTGAACTTCAACTTGGAAAGAAAATTAAGGCTGTCAAATCTGACTGTGGTGGTGAGTACTATGGTAGATTTGATGGATCAGGAGAACAATGTCAAGGACCTTTTGCGCTTTTTCTCAAATAGTATGGAATTTTTTCGTAATACACTATGCCAGGAAAACCTAGCATGAATGGTGTAGCAGAGCAACGAAACCAAACTCTTAATGATATGGTGAGAAGTATGGTTAATAATTCTTCTTTGCCAAAGTCACTTTGGGGAAAAGCCTTGAAAACTGTAGCTTACATCCTTAATAGGGTGTCAAGTAAAGCAGTTAACAAAACCCTTATGAACTTTGGACTGGCAAAAGGTCAAGCATTAAACACTCGCATATTAGGTTGTCCGGCTGAGGGGCGACCTTATACGTCGCATGAAAGAAAGCTGGATTCAAGAACAATTAGTTGTTATTTTTTTGGCTATGTTGAACGCTCTCGGGGCTATAAGTTTTACGATCCCACTTTAAGATCCTTTTTTGAAACAGGAAATGCGAGATTTATTGAGGAAGTTGAGTTTGGGAAGGAAGAGAACAAAAGGAATGTTGTCATTGAGGAAGAACCTATTATTGGCAATGCTCAAGTCCTCATACCTATTGTTGTTCAAGAAATAACTTCAATAATGGAAAACAATGTTCCAGTTATTGTCAATGAAATTGTTCAAGAACAAAACAACAATGAGGTTCTCCCTCAAATACCTATACAACAACCTCAAGAAGTGTCATTAAAAAGATCTATTAGAGAGAGGAGAAGTTCAATCCCAAATGATTATATTATCTTTCTCCAAGAACATGAGGATGACATTGGTTTAACAGAGGATGATACAATCAACTTCTATCAAGCTATGCGTAGTTCTAACTCTCAAAATTGGATCGATGCCATAAAGGATAAGATGAAATCTATGCAAGATAATGACTTTTGGAATCTTGTTGAATTGCCTAAAGGTGTGAAACCTATTGGTTGCAAATGGATATTTAAAACCAAAAGGCATTCAAAGGACAATGTCGAGAGATATAAGGCTCGTATATTCGCTAAAGGTTTCACTCAAAAGGAAGGAATTGACTATAAAGAAACCTTTTCTCTAGTATCTTCAAAGGATTCTTTTAGAACAATAATGGCACCGGTAGCTCATTATGATTTAGAGCTACATCAGATGGATGTTAAGACTGCATTTCCAAATGGTGACATTGAAGAAATGATTTATATGGTGCAACCAAAAAACATTGTATCAAGTGAATCAGTCTATGATTTGCAAACTAAACAAATCCATCTATGGTCCAAACAGGTTTCCCGTCAATGGTACTACAAGTTCCATCAAGTCATTACCTTGTATAGTTTTGAGGCAAATGTAGTTGATGATTGTGTATATCACAAGTTCAGTGGGAGTAAATACTTATTCTTGGTATTATATGTCAATGATATACTGCTTGCTAGCAGCGATATAGGCTTCTTACAAGAGACTAAAAAATTTCTAATGAAATTTTTTAAAATGAAAGATCTTAGGGAAAACCTCTTTTGTGTTAGGTATTAAGACACTAAGAGATCACTCTCAAGGTATCCTAAGGTTGTCACAAGAGAGTTATATCGATAAGATCCTATATAAATTTGGCATGAAAGATAGTAAACCAGGATATACCTCGATAGCCAAAGGAAACAAATTTAGTCTCAAACAATGCCCCAATAATGACCTTGAAAGAATAGAGATACAAAAAATTCCCTATGCGTCAGCAGTAGAAAGTCTAATGTACGCTCAAGTTTGCACTCGTCCTGATATAACATTTGTGGTAGGAGTTCTGGGCAGATATTTGAGTAATCCTGGAATGCAGCATTGGAAAGCAGCAAAACATGTAATGCTTTACCTAAAGAGAACAGAAGGATACATGCTCACTTATCAAAAGTTTGAGAATTTAGAGATCATTAGGTACTCAAACTTTGATTTCGCTGGATGTTAAGACAACAAACGTTCCACATCTGGTTACATATTTATGTTGGCTGGAGGAGCTATCTCTTGGAAGTCTGCTAAACAGACTCTTGTAGCTTCTTCGACCATGGCCGCGGAGTTCATTGCTTGATTTGAGGCATCCAACCACGGGATATGGTTGAGAAATTTTGTCACTGGTTTGCGTGTGGTCGATGGCATTAAAATACCATTAAGGATTTATTGCGATAATGAATCAGCAGTTTAGTACTCCAACAACAATAGGAGTACAACCAAGTCAAAATTCATTGACATCAAGTTTTTGGTTGTTAAGGAAAAAGTTTAGAATAAACAGATTTTCATAGAACACATAAGGACTAATTCCGTGCTAGCTGATCCACTTACTAAAGGTTTGGTACCTAAAGTTTTTCATGAGCATGTTGCTCATATGGGTGTAATTCCTAATAGTACCTTAGTTTAGTGGGAGTCTCATTTGTGTTCTATATCTTATACTTTTCGTATATTTGTATTGTTTGGATTTTCTACAGAAATAAAGTTAAAGTTTATCATTTCATTTTGAGTTTGTTTTGTTTGCAATATTTATGTTGTGTTTTGATTGATTTCTATAAAAAATAACGTTTGGACTAGTTGAAAATGAACATGAATAAGATCACAATGCATATTATTTTCATGTCGCTTATCCATATTTGATCTATGGCATCAAGTATAAGTGACAATGGTGGTCATTGTGGCTTAGTCACGTTAGATTATGATAAAAAAACTGCAATGGTTCCTTGTTATTATCTAAGATGGAACAAATTGTTTAAGGGGAGTCTAAAAGTAAATAACATATGGTTGCGCACCTGAAGACTTTTGTAGTATAAATGGTTAAAGTTAATATGAAGCCCAAGTGGAATTTTATAATTCCTAATTAATTAATTAATGTGGGCTACATATTACATTATAACATTTATATTAGTTATTTACATTTTTTATGGGCTCAATATAAGTGATCTAATCTAGTGAGTCTATTAGACTATCAACAGAAAATTGATATGTGCTTAATAAGTGGAAACCAGTTTGGCCCATTAGGGGATAATGGGAAACCTAATAGGTTTTAAACCTGAGGCACGATTATGGTCCCCAATACATCAAATCATAAAACAGTTTTCTCCTCTCCCCATCTGAAGAGAAAACGAAGGTCCCAAAAGGAATAAAGAGATTTTGTTGAGGAAGGTCATCAAACCAATTGTTTGTGATTGTTCTTCGAATTTTGTTGTGTCTGATTCATCAATCATTATGGATCTAGGTATTCCTAAAACTCTTCTTGATAATCTAACGTAATGTTCCTGGTGGTTATTGGTATTTTATAAGGATCCCCTAAAATTCCAACACTTATTGGATAAGCGCTTAATTGCTAATTAGAGAGCGCTTATCCTAGAAACAATGTCATCTTTTGGAACATCAACATAGTTCACTGGAATTATGTTGTTCACTCTGCCACTTTCTCTACGTTCCTTTCCTCTTAAGGTTCCTTGGTTGCCAGAAGACATAAGCATTCAACGCCCGGTTGGTGTCCTATGAGTGCTCTAACCTAGAAGTTTTTTTGTCGCAGACCTTGAACCAAAAAGTGTCTCTTGCTCTACAACGTGTTGTTCTTGTAGATTCTTCTGCTCTTGTTAAGCATACCAGAATAAGCAGTTGTGTAACAAAAAGTTCAAAGTTGATGAAAACAAAAATGTGTCATTCAAACTGAAGTCCGATACATAAAATAATTGAAGCCTTGATCAAAAAGTGTCCAACACTACATCAGTAAAGGATTATGTAGCATGAACGAGTACAAAAGGAAAATTTTCTCACAAGGTGAAGGAAAAAAAGCATCCAAATTTCTAGTACAAAGCTTCAATATTCTACAATTTTTTCATTTTACTCGTTGATGCCTTAACCAAAGATTAAAAATGCATACCCAAAGTTTTCCCCTGAATAAATTGAAGAGGAGCATGACCATATCAAAAATGGCGGTAATACTCTATTCGACAATATTACGTAAAAATTTTAAGGGTTTCCTAGATTATCAATTATAGAAAACCAACAAGATCTTGAAACATATGATTCTCACAAATAATAAATAAACAAATAATGTGTACCTTTCTCCATAGTGAGGTTTTTCTCCGATGTACTTTGATTTCTTGGAAGAAAAGAGAAACAAGATTTCACTCCCTTGACTATTCTTTAGGTCTCTCTATGTTTGTGATGGCTAGAAATTAGAAAGAACACTTTTCTATCAGGAAGGGGACCTTGTTTCATGTTAGTGGGTATTAACCCCCTTTTATAACCACTACTCCCATCAAGTAGCAGTTACCTCTAGAAACTTCTCCTATTTAACACAATTACAATTTAGTCCTTAATTTTTATTTATTTATTTATTAGTCCCTACATAAGTCACATGTCTTTCACATGAGACATTAATTCTAACATTCTCCTACTTGGCTCATGTGACATTACTAAACATTATGGACTAAATAAATAAATAGATTAAACTAACATAATGCGCATTAAAAAATGACTAAATTGTTCTATACATTGGGTACATCATAATTTCATGATTAAGAATATGAACCAATTTGAGTCATGGCGGTTGTACATCACTTAATTGACACAGTCCCTTCCATGTACAACAAATTAGTCTTGTCCTTAACATGACCATTAGTTAGGAATACATAATTGGTGCAACAAAATGTCTTTATTCAAGACAAACCTATTAACATTACTCTAACACAAACATGCATGCAAACATAGAGAACAAGTAACAAAAAACATATCATAAATGAGCTTAGAGTGTCAGTAAAAATACATAAGGTAAATTACACTTAATGATCATCAATAATAATAATGCCTGTATTTTCAACATGTTATATAAATGTCTTGGGCGGTAATCCTTTTGCCAAAGGGTCAGCTATTATAAGGTTTTTGCTAATATGTTCTATTGACACTCTGTGTTTCTAAACTTCTTCTTTCACGATAAAGTATTTCAATTCCATATGCTTAGCACCCTTAGAGTATTTGTCGTTCTTAGAGAAAAATACTAATGCGGAGTTATCATAATATATTTTCAGTGGCCTAGCAATACTATCGACAATTCCAAGCCCTAAAATAAAATTTCGCAGCCAATTAGCCTAAATTATAGCCTTAAAACATGCTACAAATTCAACTTCCATGGTAGATGCACAACAATTGATTGTTTTGCACTCTTCCACGATATTGCTTCTTCGGCTAAGAGAATACAAATCCAATAGTGGATTTTCTCGTATCCACACATCCAGCAAAGTCTAAGTCTGAATACCAAATCACCTCAAGGTGATCAGACCTCCTATATGTAAGCATGTGATCTTTTGTTCCTTGTAAGTATCTCAGAACTTTCTTTGCAGCTTTCCAATGCTCCATTCCTGGATTACTTTGATATCTTCCTGACATTCCAGTTGCAAAGCTTATGTCTGGTCGAGTATAGATCCAAGCATACATAATACTTCCAACAATTGATGCATACGGAATTGCTTCCATTTGTTTTCATTCCAGATCATTTCTAGGACATTGTCCGAGACTAAATCTGTCTCCTTTCTGAATTGGAACTGGTGATGTTGAGCACTCTTCCATCCTCTATCTCTCTAGTACTTTATTGATATATCCTTTCTAAGACAAGCCTAACAATCCTTGTGATCTATTTCGGAATATTCCTATGCCTATCACATAGCTTTTCTAACACATATCCTTCATTTCAAAATTACTAGAAAGAAACTTCTTAGTCTCATGAAGAAGACCAAGATCATTAGTTGCAAAAAATATATCATCAACATACAGGATTAGAAAAATAACCTTACTCCCACTTACCTTCAGATATATAGATGGAAGCTTGCTTGTGGGGCTTCTATGGAGGCTGGATCTTTGAGCTTCAATGAGGTCCTTCAATGGTGATTTTCCACCATGGAGATGCAGCGGAAGACAAAGGAGAAGAGGTGAGAGGAGGCGCCATCCACTAGGGAATAAGCCATGGAAGAAGGAGCTTCGCCACCAAGATGAGCCTTGGATAAGAAGCTTGGAGAGGATGCTTCAATGGAGGAAAAGAAAGAGGGAGAGAAAGAGAGAGGGGGGAGCACGAAATTGAAGGAATAAAAGAGGGAGAGAAGTGGAACTTTGAAGTATGTCTCACAAGACTCTCATTCATCAAAGTTACAACAAGTGTTACACATGCTTCTATTTATAGACTAGGTAGCTTCCTTGAGAAGCTTTCTTGAGAAAACTTCCTTGAGAAGCTTCTTTGAGAAAACTTCCTTGAGAAGCTAGAGCTTAGCTACACACACCCCTCTCATAACTAAGCTCACCTCCTTGAGAAGCTTCCTTAAGAAGATTCCTAAAGAAGCTAGAGCTTAGCTACACATACCTCTCTAATAGCTAAGCTCACCTCCTTGAGATGAGAAGCTAGAACTTAGCTACACACCCCCTATAATAACTAAGCTCACCCCCATGACAAAAAACATGAAAATACAAAAAAAAAAGTCCTTACTACAAAGACTACTCAAAATGCCCCGAAATACAAGGCTAAAACCCTATACTACTAGAATGGCCAAAATACAAGGCCCAAACGAAGGAAAAACCTATTCTAATATTTACAAAGATAAGCGGGCTTATACTTAGCCCATGGGCTCGAAATCTACCCTAAGGCTCAAGAGAACCCTAGGGCCATCCCTTGGATCTCTAGCCCAATCTACTTGGAGTCTTCTACCCAATTCCCTTGCGAGATAGGATTGCATCAAGATATATACACTGATCAATAGTATTTTCCTTAAATCCAAAGGAAATAAAGGTATGATTAAACTTCAAATACTATTGGCAAGAAGTTTGCTTAAGACCGTATATTGATTTCTTTAATTTGCACACCATGTGTTCCTCTTCTTCAACTGAGAACCCCATTGGTTGGTCCATATAAACATTCTCCTCTAAATTTCCATTAAGAAAAGAATTTTTCACATCCATCTGATGTAGCTCCAAGTCATAATGGCCTACTAATTCCATGATAATCCTAAAAGAATCCTTTCGTGAGACTGGTGAAAATGTCTCTTTATAATCAATGTCATCTTTCTGAGTAAATCCCTTAGCAACAAGTCTAGCCTTGTAACATTCAAGGTTGCTATGAGAGTCACGTTTAGTCTTGAAGACCCATTTACAACCCTTTGCTAATTCTACAAGGTCCCAAATACCATTATGTTCCATGGAATTTATCTCTTCTTTCATGGCATTTAACCACTTCTCAAAATTATCACAGCTTATAGCTTGTGAAAACAAAACTGGATCATTATCATTAAAGCTTAAGTTTGTTTATGTTTCATGTAGGTATACCACAAAATCATTCGAAATAGCTGGTCTTCTTTCTCTTTGAGACCTTTTTAATGTTATTTCTTGTGGTTCTTCCACAATAGGTTCATTATGTATCATGGACTCATTATTGTGTTGTGCTTCTTCATTATTGTTTGTAATAACAACTAAAGGAGCAATTACCTTACTGCTAAACGCACACGCTAAAAGGACTTGAACTCTAACTTCTTTAATTTCCACTTCTCGTGGAATTGTACTCCCACTAATTTCACCATTTTCAATGAACCTTGTATTTTCAGTTTTGACAATTCTCATACTATGATTAGGAGAATGAAACATATACCCTTTGACTTTTCTGAATAACCAATGACATATCCACTAATTGTTCTTGCATCCAATCTTTTTTCTTGTAGATTATAAATCCTTATTTTTGTCTAACCAAAAGGTCATTTTAGGACTCATTATATTAACCTTAATGCTTGTTGGAGATGACTCAAGTAAGTTTAAGTTTTTGAGTGAGATCCTTGTAAGGAGTAAGCCATAAGTTCATAGAGAATTCGACCACTATAAACCGTTGAGTGCTATCTTAGCCGCGTAGGTCCTTATTGGAGTAGTAAAGTATTTGAAATAATTTTCAAGTTTAGAAGAGTGCTTGTAGGAGGACAAATAGTGATCGATGTTTTCTTGACAACTTAAGACTTATGAAAAGATTTATCGTACGTGTGATTTAGAATAGGTAACCATGGTGTTCACCATAATGTTTTGAGAGACATTACCATTAGTTTGATACATTGTGAGGACCTTTGGAGTTGAATCCAAGATAAAAGAGACGGGTAAAATTCTCAAGAATCTTGTTATGAGTTTAGTTTCAATCGTTAGAACTAGCTTAGTAGTTAGAGCTTGAGTAGGAAACCGTTAATATAGCCGGTGTCCTAGTTATAGAGTAAGACATCGTAAACAACAGTTGAAACCTCAACTTCAAGTGCAAAGTTATAGGGTGACATGATGAGTATAAATGTGTGAAGATTACCTCAAGGTGAACAAACTTACAAAAGTGAGAAGGAATCTATATTGATTATCTAATTAGCACCCAGTAAGTATCAGGTAGCATACCTTAGAGTGGAATTGTTACAATTTCTTGAACTGTCTCATGTCTGAAAAAAGTCGACCATGTGATCAGTCGCGTCTTTTCATGTTTGTTGTTCGTTTCAAATTGTCATTAGTGTCTCCTATGATATTATTCTACTCCAAATAGTATGTCATTCACATTCTATTATCGTTGAGATGTTACTCTTACGACACAACTTAACTCATGAAAAACTATCATTGAAGGAACGAGGATCACCATATTTATCGTCAAGTGTAGAAGACTCTTATAATCGAAGTCACAGATAAGTGTTTCAACAGAGCACACAACTTGATATTGAGAGCTATATGTGTAATATCTTTTTCTTGATCTTTCGGCAAAGTTTCGGGCACGAAACTTCTTTTAAGAGGGGTGTAATTGTAACATCCTAATTTTCATAAACTAGACTAAAAAGAATTGTTATTTATAAATAAATAGAATTTTAAAAATAATGATGAGATTTTATAAATAAATAAATAAGGAGATATAATTATTAATTAAAATAATGATTTGAGAGAAAATAAAAAGGATATTTTATTTATTTGTTTGATAGAGAATAAAATAAAGTTTGTTTTTATAAAATAATAAATAATAAATAAATAAATAAATAGAGTAAATAATAGGTCAAAAATGCCCTAGCTATAAATAGTAACATGATAGGTCAGTTTGAGACTGACTCCTCAGCCTCCTCTGCCTCACAATTTCATTTTTTCTCTCTTCTCCCAAAACTCTCTCTTTTTCTTGCAGGCCACCTAACCTGTTTTAAAAAAATGACGATCTCGGACTTATTCACCGTTGGATCGTCATGAAATTTGAGCACCACGTTCTAAACCCAATTCCGAGCATTCTCACCGTTGGGAATTTTGATATTATGTCTGAGCTAAGATAAATACCACTCACATTGTAGCATTTTCCTTTCCCGCAGAAACCCAGAGCTGTCTCAGAAAAAATACGATCCCGGTTTCGTTAACCGTTGGATTTTCATGAAATTCGGATACGTTGTTCAAAATTCAGTTTATCACGGTTTTACCGTTGGGATTTGCGAGATAATATTTTTGGAGGGAGAAAAATAAATCGCATGATGACAGTATAAGTGGAGACTTCAATTCCTTCTCTGCCTTTTTGACGTTTGGAAACTCTATCGGAGCAGTTAAAAAAAAATTGGAGGAATCTCAGGGAACCGCTAGAGATGCTGCTATCGCTGGCTGAAGACACGTGAGCCCGCTTAGAGGTAAGAGACGAGTTATTCACAATTGGGGATTAGTGAGAACATGTGTAGGGATCCTTAGAGATATCAATTGGAATGAGTTTTGGGGTATTTTTGCAATTTTCATTTTATCCTTTTAATTATTACAGTGAATTATATATGTTTGATGAATCAGTTGATGTCCCAATGAAAAATTGCTATGAAATTGATGATTGAAAAGTGTGATTGATGGATGAAAAGTGAACTTTGGATGACAACGTGGTGGAATTACGTGAATTACGTGTAAGTAAGTTTTATTTGGTTTATATGATATGTATATCTAGTTGTGTTGTTTCTCTCTAGTAGTTAGAAATGTGATAACTCACTCTCGGTTTGCTGTTTGTGTTTGGATCCTGTGATGATCTTGAACTTTGTGTTCGGGGGAGCAGATGAATAGGTGGATGACTATGAAGAACCTCATGCTAGAGGGCACGAGAACACCACGCTCTACTAGGACGTGACATTAGGATATAGGTTCTATATTAATTGTATGAAACTTATATGGCCTTCTTTGAGCCGAGATGACTTTATTATTTATTTGGACAAGTTTGAATATGATGTAAAAGAAAGTGAATGTGAGCCTTTTACCCATTTGAAAGGCTTGTATTTAAAAATGTTTTAAAAATATTTTTAATTAATATTTGAATTTTTATTCCTTTATTAATATATATGTGAGGGGTAGAGGGTGTCGCACAATCAATCCACCATGTATTATGGGAAACTTTAGTTAAGTTTGATTCAAAACATACAAGAACATTAAGCTCACCTTTCTTTTCGAACCAAGACTTACATTTTGGGCAATCCTTTTGGAAGTGTCTAGATTTTCCATAGAAATGACAATTATTGCTCTTTGATGCCTTCTTTTGGATTTGCACAGGACCATCATTGATCTTTAATGGCCTTTTTCCTTTATCATGCTTCTTGACAAATCTTTTTCCAGCTCCTTGATTCTCTTGGTGGCTTACATAATGGACTGAGTGACTTCCTTGATTCTTAAGCCTCGTTTCTTGCTGAACTAACATACTATGCAATTCATGTACATTCCATTTATCTTTCATGGTATTATAGCTCATTTGGAATGAGCCATACTCAGACAGTAATGAGTTTAGAATAAACTGAACAAGGAAGTTCTCACTCACAGCCATTCCTAAGGTCTTAAGTCTTTCTGCAATAATTGTCATCTCAATGACATGTTCATGCATAGTACGCGAACCATCAAACTTCATGGTGGTCAGTGTACTCATTAATGTCCCAACAAGAGACTTATAAGCTATTCGAGAGCGCTCTTCCACTAATCCCATAAACTCTTTAGCATTATCGGTCTTAGGGAGAGCTGTCTTAATACTGTCTGCAACGGTTATTCTCATGAACATTAGGCTAAATCTGTTAGATCTTTCCTGAGCTTTATAATGGGATTTCTCTTCATTGCTACTAGCATTAGTAATAGTAGCTGGATTCTTTTCCAATATAGCAAGATCAAGATCCAAAACACCAAGATGAAATTGGACTTGCTCATTCCAGTCAAAGAAGTTAAGCCCATTAAAAATTGACACAAATGATACATGAGAGTTCAATGAGTTAGGAACATGTACTGCATAATAAAACTTTACATAAGCATTTTGGGACATAAAACACAAGTCATACATATAATTTATTCAGATAACAATCAATGTATATTGATGTTCTCCTTTGGGTGATACACCAACACACAATATGCAAACATGATGATGCTAATAAAATTCTTAACATTATTTGACAATTAAATATGTACCAATTAGTAGTACCTATTTTCTTTGGGTATATAAATAAAACTAATGATACACACAAATCGCCTATAATTATATCCATTAACTATAAGAACAACTAATCAACCTTTGGGCGATCCATAAAGGTCTTATAACAATGTACCCACAAACCAATAATCATATAATTTAACATTCATTATTCTATAAGTAATTGAAATAATCATTAATTTAGAATTAAATAACCTTATAGACTTGACCACTTTGATGACTAATAAATCTATCATATACTTAATTTCAACCAAATATATGTCATGCACATACTTATTACTGTTAACAATTCATAATCATTTCATTAATTTCATTTGAGGCCAAATAAATACCATAATTCACATTACAACCAATAAAATAATAGAAATTCAATCATAATGAAGCAAATGTATAACATATACATATTTACTGCTACCAATAATTTTAAAGCATTCACATTAATTTAATTTCAGGACAGAAACTTTAAATCCTTTAATGACATTCAACAATAATATTCGGAAGAAAATGAGCATGTGGGATTTAGAATAGAAAAAAGTGGGTTGGAATAGCAATTCCAAAAAGAATTCCATTGACGTGCGTTGCGGCTAAGAGGTCTTTGCTTTCTTTCTCCATAATTGGAATATACCACTTTAACATCCAAAAATTTTCAACTCAAAATAAAAAGCTTTCGTTCACGCAATGTAACACCACTTCGTAAGCTTGTTTCGAAAATTCAACAACAATAATAAAATATCATACATAGCCGCAGAAAAAAATAAAATTTTTAAATTTGATAATTAAGATTCATTCATAATTGAGAGAAAATAAATCATTATTAGAGAATCATAAATTTTATAATCTATGTTCCGATATCACATGTAAAAATTTTAACAGTTTCTTAGATGATCAATGATAGAAAATCAACCGGATCTTAAAACCTATGATTGTCATAAATAATAAATAAATAATGAGTCATAGTGAAGCTTCTCTCAGATGTACTTTAATGTTTTGGAAGATGAGAGAAATAAGATTTCACTCCCTTAACTATTATTTGGGTCTCTCTACATTTGTGATGACTAGAGATTAGAGAGAACATTTTTTTGTCATGAAGGGAATCTTGTTTGACGTTTAGTGGGTATTAACTGTAGAAGCAAAGCTTCATGGTGAATCAAAGGTGATTCAAAGGTGTTTTGATGATAACAATGATGATAATAAAAGATGATGACAAAGGTGATGACAAAAAGCTCAAAGATCAATCAAAGAACAACTCAAGTGAATCAAAGATCAATCAAAGAACAACTCAAGTGAATCAAGAACAATTCAAGAGTTCAAGATAAGAATCAAGAAGAATTCAAGACTCAAGAAGAAAGTCTAGAGTCAAGATTCAAGGTTCAAGATCTCAAGAATCAAGATCAAGATTCAAGACTCAAGATTCAAGAATGAAGAGAAGACTCAATCAAGGTAAGTATTAAAAAGTTTTTCAAAACTTTGAATAGCACATGAGTTTTTGACAAAACCTTTTACCAAAGAGTTTTTACTCTCTGGTAATCGATTACCAGATTGTTGTAATCGATTACCAGTAGCAAAATTGTTTTGAAAAAGTTTTCAAATTGAATTTACAACGTTCCAATTAATTTCAAAAAGCTATAATCGATTACAATAATTTGGTAATCGATTACCAGTGCCTTTGAACGTTGAAATTCAAATTTAAATGTGAAGAGTTACATCCTTTCACACAAAAGCTTTGTGTAATCGATTACACTAATTTGGTAATCGATTACCAATGTTTGTTTCTAAATAAATCAAAAGATGTAACTCTTCAAAAAGGTTTTGACTTTTTCAAATTGGTTTTAAGTTTTTTTAAAAAGTTATAACTCTTCTAAATGGTCCTCTTGACCAGACACGAAGAGTCTATAAAAGTAAGACTTTGATTTGCTTTTCAATACACTTTTCACATTCATTCAATCAATCATTTACAAGCTTTGAATCTCTTTGAACTTCTTCTTCTTCTTTGTACCAAAAGCTTTCTGAAGTTTTCTGGTTTTCCAAACCTTGAAAACTTGTGCTATTAATCTTTTCATTCTCTTCTCCCTTTGCCGAAAAGAATTCGCCAAGGACTAATCGCCTGAATTCTTTTTGTGTCTCTCTTCTCCCTTTTCCAAAAGAACAAAGGACTAACCGCCTGAATTCTTTTGTGTCTCCCTTCTCCCTTGTCAAAGAATTCAAAACGACACAGTCTGAGAATTCTTTTGATTCTTCCCATTCCCTAATACAAAAGTGTTCAAAGGACTAACCGCCTAAGAATTCTTTTGTATCCCCAAGCATCACCTAAGTTAATTTTTATAATAAAAGAAACACCCCAATTTTAAATATGAAAAGCCAATAATTTTTGAATTAACTATGCAGACATTTATTTAGTCCTCATGATTGCTACATCAAAGTCTACATATGATCTCTTATACCCTTCGACATATAATCTCTTATCCTTCATGAATTTAGATGATCCGATCATGCACCTATAAATAATTAAAGAATATAAGCATATCATTTTTGGATTACAGTTTAATTATGATATATTTCAATAAGTGGTCAAATATTTTTTATGCCAATTAATATTTACTCTCAATATTGAAAAAAATAGTTTTGACCAGTATTGGTCAAAAAAAATTCTATCGATGTTGATTAAAAAATAATTATGCCTAATGTAAAAAAAATCCTAGTCGATGTCTGACAAAAAATAACTATGGTTGATGTAAACCTGAAAATTTATCAATATTTATGAAGCTGAAAATAATCATTGGTTGTGGTCGATTGAAAACCCTTGACAAAATTTATCAATATTTGTATTTTAAAATTATTTTTAATTAAATATTTCAAAATGAGATATTGTTTATTTTTTATGAAGTTTAAAATTATAATTTTATCTATTTAAAATATAAAAATAAAATTTTACATAGGAAAAAAATTGAATTGTCTTGTCCAAACAAAAAAATTAAAATTTAAGAAATTTAAATTAATTTATCCAAATAAAACATTTGAAAAACAAAAGAAATTAAAATAAAAAAAAATTTAAATTTCATGAAATTTTGAAATTCCTCGTTCAAACAGAAGGTAAGTGTATTTTGGCCATATAAAGAGTACTTACAATGGTAAAAGTTTTAAATAGAAATAAAAGGGGAGTGTACCTAGAAATAAAAAAAAGGCATAGAGCATTTTCCAAAAATTGATTGGGCCCTTTGCAGTGAGACCTAGTGATTTCCACTGACCCAATTTGACAAACAGCTAAAAGAGAACGAGTGAATAGAATAAAATGCGCCACCACGTCGTCGTTTTGATTCTCCTTTATGTTTGATTAGGGTTTTCTCATTAACGCTTCTTCTCTCTTCACTCTGCGAAGGTGCAACCTGACAGCCTCCAAATCCAATGGTAAACCCTTCTCCCTTTCCTTTCTGTTTCTTTCTCGAAACAAAGAATTAACTTTTTTCACAAACTCTAATTATCTTTACATTTTGTTTTCTTAATTTATGGTTTTGTTATGAATTGGAATGAACCTGATTTCAGGCTTCAGAGAAGAAACTTTCGAACCCAATGAGGGAGATAAAAGTGCAGAAGCTCGTCCTCAATATCTCTGTTGGCGAGAGTGGAGATCGTCTCACCAGAGCCGCCAAGGTTCACTTCACTCCTTATTGCTTCCGCTTTTCTTTTTAAAAGAAAATTTTAATTTCTGTTTTTCTTCTTGCAGGTGTTGGAACAACTTAGTGGCCAAACCCCAGTGTTTTCCAAAGGTTAGTTCTCGATAAGTTTCTAAATGGGTAGTTCAGTGATGCTGATAATGAGCAAAGATCTCAAATCTGTGTTCATTGGAACTTTTTGTTGATCATTTTTGTGATTCTATCATTTTCTTAAAATATAGATTGCTGGTGAAGTAATTTGGAAGAATCCCCAAGGGTTGGTTAGTTTATTTTAGGGTTTTTAATGGAAAGTTTGTTTTGTTTTTTTAATTGCATTGTCAAGACTCAAACGTCTGATAATAGGTTGGAAATGGTAGTTTGAGTTTTGAAATTTTTGTTAATTATAATGATTGTGTGTGGACCTGTTCTGTGGTTATAATCACATTAGTGGTGGGCTTAATGAAAGTGCATTTAAATGCCAATTTTTCTTCAGAAACTCGATTCAGAGGTTCATGGAAGACCTGAAAATGAGGATTCTGATATATCTTGATCGTATAGCTTTTTTCCTGCTTAATTTAATTTAAACCTTGTGTGCAAGGGCAGAAAACGGAAATCATAGTCTATTGCTCTGTTTGAAGGATTTTAAGTAGTACTACTTGCTTTACCAGTAGTTTATAATAATGGTTATTGTATGTTGGATATATTTGGCTGTTTTTCACTGTTGCTTGGTAAGAAATGTTTTTTCTCGGCTTGGTTTTGACAGCACGGTACACTGTTCGTTCCTTTGGGATTAGAAGAAATGAGAAGATTGCATGCTATGTCACTGTCAGAGGTGACAAGGCAATGCAACTTTTGGAGAGTGGTTTGAAGGTGAAGGAATATGAACTTCTTAGAAGGAACTTCAGTGATACTGGTTGCTTCGGCTTTGGTATTCAGGAGCATATCGATTTGGGAATCAAGTAAGTTGAAGAACTTATGGATTTTTATGCTGTTGTTTTTACTTTTTTGCCTACGGTAAACATTTTAGGACTTAGGGGAAGCTGATTATTTGATATGGGTTGTGGTGTGCACAATGCATATTCAAAATTTTGGATATGACATGACATATCTCTTCCCCTTTATGCTGCATTCCTATTTTGACTTGAACCAAAATGCTAACTGGTTTATAAATATGGGAGTTTCAGAATTTTCTTTTTGTTGTTTTGGACTTTGGTGCTTATATGAAATCTGTTTTCTATGGCTTGATGATTTTGAGGAAGCAGGAATTGCATTAGTTAGGTTGATTTATTAATTAGTTTTTAGGCGTGATGTTATGTCTAATTGATTAACTGGTTTTGCAAATTGCATGCTGTCTTTAAATGACATTGTCAAGTCTTTCCCTCTTGGATTCATTCCCTTGTTATGTCAACTAACTTTTGGTTAATTTCCCTTCATATTTGTTTGATTATGATTTCAATTTCTTTGAGTATGAAGATTTCAATTTACACATTGGTCCATGATTATTGATTCTGCTTCAGGTATGATCCTTCAACTGGTATTTATGGAATGGATTTCTTTGTTGTACTGGAGCGTCCTGGCTATCGTGTCGGACGCCGCCGTAGGTGCAAGTCCCGTGTTGGAATTCAGCACCGTGTCACAAAGGAGGATGCTATGAAGTGGTTCCAGGTGAAATATGAGGGAGTGATCCTTAACAAGTCCCAGGCAATTGTTTAGTTAGATTGAGTTCACTTTAGGAGCGTGTTATCAGTTTTGTCAACTATAGCTCGATCTTTCTGTGATAGTATGCTAATTTTAAGGGAAGTTTTGAAACATTGTTTGTCATTTCAGTTTCGTGATTAAAGCATATGGATCAACATTAGCCCTGTTTAAACGGCACTTTTGTTGCAAAGAACTTGTGAACCCCTCGTTATGCAATTATGCTTGGCAATTTACTTCGTTTTCTTTGCAACCAAATAAGAGAAGGATGAGCAAAACATTTATACTTGCGAGGGTCCGAACTAGCTAAATTTACCTCAATACTGTGGAAAATACTCCTCTATATGATACAGGCATAACAAATACAGGAATTATGATAGCGTCAAATGCAATACAGCTCTTGTATCATCATACTCCATGTAAACCAATAAAAAAATATATACCATACTTATCTCAATCTATCATGCATTTTGCCAAAAGAGAGTCTTGTTGCAACAGACTCTCATCTACCATCTCCATCTCCCAAAACTGTTCACATGGAGATATAAACCAAGTTCATGTCTTTGATAATATCTTTCGTTATTTTAATGCCTGCGGCTATTTGTAAAGCATTAGGGCCAATATTCTTTTAGCGTTAGTTTCCATCTCACTTCATTTACTTGCTAATTTTTTAAGTAAAAAAAAAACGTTAACTGTAGTTAACAATGTTACATACATAGGTCTTTTGGGTTCGAAACTCAGCCAAAAAGAATTATTCACATTAAATGTTAAAATTTAATTTTAAAGGTAAAAAATAATTCACATTCTTTAGGCATACGTTAAATGCAAATGGTCAACATCCACATTTTTATGTTAAGTAAATATTTACGTTACAAAGGTACTAATGTAACTTGGTAGCTTCCCAGTTAATAAAGCCAATACACATAGGAAAACTTATCTGCCAAGGCTTAGAGAAAGGGGTAAGCACTAACATACTTGCTGAGACAGAGATAAGAACAATACCCGATTAGTATATAATTATGTATAGCATAGATAATAAGATTCATACACCCCACTGAAAAAAAAAGGTATATTTTAGGTGCCACCCAGGCCTATACTGCTAGCGTGGCCAAACTTCCGATCAGAATTAGGAATGATCTTGTTCCATCTGATTTAGATGGAACCCACCTTGGTTATTCTTATGTACCTCTACCTTGAACTTCTCTTCCTTCTGTCCCCTCTTGACTTTGAGAAGCAGATTAAACTTGGCAAAGTCATCAATGACCTGCATAGAAATTTACACATCCATCAGCCATGATACACCACCAGTAACTCTACCCCCGGGATGCTCTCCAACAGTCACAAAAGAAGCCTGTAAGCTATCCCCAAATGCAGCTTTTCTTATCAAATGTTTTAATTACTAAATTAATTTACATATCTTTGGGAGCAATAAGATAACGGCGAATACATGTTTATGTTGCAAGCAGCAAACACATGTATAGTAACAGTTCTTCCATACCATATTAATGAGGACTTGAGAAGGGAAGAGACCTGATGAATATTAGAATAAAGAAATGCTAACAACTCACTCTTTTCAATACAATATTATTAGGCAAAATCTCATGTTTAACTCGACTAATATAGAGTTAGGTTATTTAGTGTAGCCAGAAGCAGATTTCACAGAAGTGAAATTCGCATATAAAATAATGTAAGGGATTTGATAAAGGACCAAGAAGCATATCTTGAGCACAACTTGTCTTTAACCTTAAACTTTAATCCTTAATTTTATTTTAGACAACTTTTGTGCTAAACTGTCATTTAATTTTACCTTTTCTATCTATGGTTTCATTCAATCCGCAATAGATGAAACAATATAAAACTCTAATCTGCCATTTTGTTTGACCTATCCTGTCAATAATTTCATTCAACGAGCAGTAGATACAACACTAAATACATAAGTTTTACTGATTAGAAGTGTTTATTATATATGCAAATGTTTGTAGACACTTGTACAGTTCTCCTCTATTCAATAAAAGAATGCATAAATTACTCTTAAATTTGTCTGTGTAACAAATGAGCAGCATCCTAGTGGGATGTAGGCATGTAGCTAGCTATTGTTGTGTAAAAAATGAACAATATGAAAGAATGGTAGGTAGTCTTGTCTTAGATTGTTTGGGCATGCGCAGAGAAAACTCATAGAAGCACCAGTAAGGGAGTCGACTAGATGGAAAAAAGTACAATAGTTAAAGGTAAAGGGAGAGCAAAGAAAATTATAAGGTTAAACCACTAAGAGGGATTAAGAGGTAAATGATCTATCTTGCATTTATCCAATCCCACCTAGTGGGAATGCCAGGGTTGTTTTAGATTTGAAACAATTAAATAAATTCAATAATAATCATTTCAAAATATTAGCATAAATACCACTAAAGCACGCATGACTAACTAACTACAAATCAACGATCTGCGGGTCTCAGAAATTTATAAGACAAAAGCAACTTCCAATGTACATTACAGGAAGCTAATAGCATAACGCTAGACACATTATACAATAAATATTTTACATAAGGTTTCTGGTAAGCAACTAAACAAGCATGCAGGTAAGATAACCAGGCCAAAGAAAATGAACACTAAGATCCTGCTCCAGATGAATACACCAAAAATCAGACCAGACAAACCAGAAAATTCACAAATTCTCCCATATGGAATTTTCCTAGCTCTACAAATTTAAACATCAAATTACAGCCAACAATTCAACCATGTGACATCTAGTTGAGCAAACAAACTCAATCAAAAAAATTTCAAAGAATATAGAATAAGGCACTGACCTCAGCCTTTGCATCAGCAACCTCATGAAGCTCATAGGGTACTAGTGAATTAGACCTTTGCTGGATAGTCTTGATCGCATGATTTGCTGCATCCTGAACTTGAGGGTCATGTGTTGGCACAGATTGCCATCCAGGTTGGTGACCATCTGATAACAAAAACAGAACAGTAGATCATGTGTTAATAAGCACTTTGGGGTCAAATGTTCTATAATAGATACACAAGAAAAATATGCAAAGGCAAATGGTACAGAACTTTATACATCAATTATGAGTTTACGACTATTGTTAATGGAAATTGCTGGTGTAACAAATAGCAGCCCATGAAAATTCCAATGTAAAGAAAACTCAACATATTCACATCCTGATGTTGCACTAAATATGAAAATATATATTCCCACAAGGCATTAGACCATTTAATTTTACATCTTTCTCAACTCTGACTTCTTCAACACATTTAGATTCAATTCAATGATTCAATGATAACATCCAACTTCCATTGATTGGTCCTCAACTCGCTCTACATAACCAAACCCAAGAGCACTAACTGTGTTCACTCAAAAGCAGCATCTATAATGATGAACAACATTTGGCCTTTTGAGAGCCTTCTGATCACTAACATGCACTGAAAATTTATTCCTCGTCACAAATTACCAATATAATTATGATATTGATGGATCTTGCTTGTTGTATGCAACTTGTGAGTGTTGTAATAAGAAAACATACACTTCATATGTCCCAATTAAAAATAAAACAGAAACCAGAGAATGACAGTTGCTCTGTTAGTACATTGGAGGATATAAAAATAAATAAATACCCCAATTAGAATGTTTCTTAGTCATATAAAGACCACAGATGATTGATTTAGAAAATGCCATACCCTTTTTGACACCAAGATCAGCAGAGGTAAATGATGGTACATCACCAGCAGGCTTGAACTCTTGGAGTTCTTTGAAATTCAACCATGGTTTCACCCACACCTTGGCTTCATAGAGCTTCTTCTCACCTGCCTCAATAGCTTCGAGAGTAAGGTGATGCAGGGTTCCCGCAACAACCTGTTCCTGTGTCCTCACCACCCTAGAAAACTCCAGAAGTGAATTCTTCAACACCATCCAACACAAGTCAACACGTTAAGTTCACAATCACATAAAACATTGTTCATCATATAGAACATAAGACAGGATAAAGAAAAAAGAACTACTGCAATCACAATCACAAGAAAGTTCAGCAATCCAAATAACATGTCAGTACATTAGTGGGAGCATATAACCCTCACTATATATAAACAGATGAATTCATATAATTTAGCATATCGAGAATGATATTCCTGAGAATTTCGTTTAACTGACCTCACCTAATAGGATAAAGCTATTGCAGACTGCAGTTGTTGTACTATTGATCAGTGAACCGAAAAAGATTTTTACTCAACTAATTCGAAATCATTCTAGATATGACACCTAAAATAACTTGAGGAAATAATATATATACTTACTATGTAGTGACATTGTAAAAGTTTTTTATATTGTCATCCAAACAACCGGGTATGATAAAGTTTGCTAACTTTGATAACAACTATCTTAAGGTACTTTTATGGTAAAATTGCATTAAACTCGAATTTGTTTCATAAAAGTGAATAATCTTACCATTCATGAGAATCTATAATTCAATGACACTTACAATTTTTTACACTCAAATTGTAATTCATAAGAATTCACCAAATTCTATATATATATATATATATATATATATATAAAAGGTCACTAGACTAAAAAATTGTAATTCGGTCCTTGATCTTCGACAATTTTTGTAATTGGGTCCTGGAGTTAGAATTTTGGCGGTTTTACAAATTCCAGAAAGACCCAGTTACAAAAACTGTAAATGATACAATTTTTTATAGTTTACTTTAAAAATTCCCAAATAATCCAGGATGTATTAAGCTTTTAAAATATATATTTCTGTTTCTGTATGGCCATAACATCACAGTTCACGAATGATCAACTTCTTCTGTTAAACTTGTCTTGTACTCTGGAATTCGAATCAAACACTAACATAATAGCAACCTGGTCTTGTGCATTCAAAACACGTAAACAAGTGACAACGAATAACAAGATTAAAAATAAAAACAATTCTTTATATTATTATTTTGTGGAAAAAAATATTTTTAAAAAGGGCGATTTAGCAGCAACCTGCTTCTTGTTGTGTTCATCGACGGCGAATCGAGCGAGGGCCTCGGTTTGGACGCTGTTCTGAGAGCCTTGGGAGTCGCGTAAGCCTCCTATCGTGGCCATCGGCGCGTGGTGGTGGTGGTATTCGGAGCAGCCCCCGGACGAGGATCGAAGAGCGAAGAGAATGGAGAGGAAGAAGAAGAAGGAATAACGCTTTGGAATGAAAGTGGAAGAAGAAGAGGTTAATGCTCTCATTCGGTTTATTTCTTCCTTCCTTGCTTTGGAATAAAAAGGCCTTTTGCTTTATTTGTTTGTTTGGTTGATGCAGTGTAAAGTGAGTAAGTAACTTCTGCTCACGCGCTGTATTTATTTTCATTATCCGTGTGCCTTAGTTTGGACGCCACGTCGTAGCAACATCTCGATATTTTTTATACGCGTCAAGGTACGGCGGTGCTTTTCTTAAATCTTAAGCGACTCCAAATGTACACGTCCACACGTGTTACGTATGTATGTACTTGGAGCATAGTTTTTAAGTTTTTTTTAAGTGAAAATATTTTTATTGGGTAACAAAAAATTATATTATCTATGATCTTCTTTTGCGTTCTCTTATAATTTGCACAATAAATATTTTTACTTTTAATTTCTTAACTAATGTTCTAACAAGATCCACAAAAAAAAAAGAGCATATTTCTTATTGGATATTGAAGTGGATTCTTGAGCTCAAAATTTAGTCTTTGCAAGATCTACTACTAGAGATAAAGGAGGTAGCAATGGAGGAGGTGAGGGCAAAGGAGGGTGGCAAAAACAAAGGAACTTGTGAGGATTAGGTTCCTGGATGGGGAGAGGGAAGAGAAAAGAAGGAAAAATGGAGGGGGTATTGGGTTCATGGGAGAAAATTTTAAGAGGTGGAATCTATTGTGAGACCTACAATAAATGGTTTAAGATCTCAAAATGAAATCTAACTCTAAAAAAATGGGAGAATTCATGGATCTTATGTGGAACTATGGGACTACAAAAAAGTTGCTCAAGATCTCAAAATGAGATATACCAATAAAGATGCTTTGATGGGTCTTGAGCTAGGTTCTTAAACTCAAGATCGTCTTAGCTAGATCAACCACTAAAGATAGATTCAAGATCTTTGGCGTGAAAGATGAATTCTTCCACAAGAATCCTAAAGATTTACACCGTTCTAAAACAAATTGTTTTTTTACTCTTCCTCTCTCTCTCCTCTCCTAATGGCTTTGAGTAAGGAGGAAACGAAAATGAAGAGGGAAGGAAAGAGAAACCAAAAGAAATTAACACCAGATCTTAAACAACAACTTTACCAAATGAAAACAACAACAACACACAACAACAAATCCAAGATGAAAAATAACAACAATGAAAATAACAAATAAATAAAAACACACAAGTGGATCTATGTGATTTTTGCGAGGCAAAGGGATCTGAGGGTAAGCATGGAGATCATTGATTTGTGCGATTTTTGCCAGATCGGTGACCTTGAAGGCAAGATCTATCATTCCTTGTTGGGGATCCATGAAATCCTTCTTCATGGAGGTAAGATGAAAGAAGAGGGGAAGAGAGAGTGGGCGAAGGGGATGAGGAAGATCGTAGAGGGAAAGAGAAAGTGATTTAGTATGGGGTGGGGCTGAGTGTTGGTGAGAGATAGGAAAGTGAAGGGTTGAATGTTGGTGAGAAATGGTACATTGAGGAGGGAGTTGAGAGGAAACAAATAAAAAAAATTAAAAATTAATAAGTGAATGGATGATGAATGAACATTGTGATTTTGTTTTAAAGCATGCATGGTGACTTGCTAAAATATTTTCTTAAATGGTTAGAACAATGCACAAATAGTAATTCAAAAAGAACAAAGCTTTATGTTATTGGAGAATACTCATTGTCATCTAATCTAGAGACATCAATTGGGGTTTCAAAAAGTGACACGCCCACACAAATCCCTTGCCCAATAGGACAAAAGGCAATCAAAAGGAAGATGAAGGGGAAAAGAGATGTAGCATCTTCACTGATTGTCGACTTGTTTGGCATGGAATATGTAATCAGGAAAAAAAAATATTATCAACAAAAGAATAGCACAGGCAAAGGAAATAGAGAACATAAAGGTGTTGTATGAAATTCTAATGAAGGATACATCTATCATGTTTAAAGATCATCTCAAGATATACAAAATCACTTGTAATGAATTTTGCTCAAGTTTAGTAATTAATTATTATGATGTAAGTTAGATTTAATTAATTACTATGTTGTAGGTTTATTTTATTTAGTTGTTGGGTCTTTTAATTAGTTGAATGTTGAACTTATTTTTAATTAGTCTTCATATTTGTAAATACAAATCACAAGAAAATGGATTGAATTGTGATTTTAGAAATTTTAAAAACTTTTTTCTTTGAACAACAATGTTATCATCTAATAACAAACCCGAAGTTAGTTTAAAGCACAAAAGAGAAAACAAATAAAGATAAGACATATAAGGTTATATTGGTTTGTCTCAACCACCGAGACTACGTTTACTTCTTGGCAAATCACCAAGTTCCACTAACTTCAACAAGTTACAAGTATTAATCATTGTCACTTTTGGCTTTATAACCCAAGCTCTACACCAAGCTTGATACAACTAGTATTCTTTGTCCTACTAAGCCACTGCTGACTCTAATACAAATCAAAGATTTGTTGCTTAGCTTGCACACTAACCAAAACTAGATCATCTTAAAGACAAATATATAATCTCAATACTTAGTCTTTTCTTTCAAGATGTTCAAGGTGTTTAGGGAGCATTTTACATAATTTTTTTTAATATGAGCAACATAGTTTCATGTTACATATCTTCAAATTTTATGCTATATATAGGTCTTCTTCAACAAGTTTATGTAGTTTTGTCATGTCCATGTAAAATAATTGTCAAACAATATAACCAGTACAATGAGACCTTGTTGGCAATTATCTATCAAAATTTTCTTAATTGTTTTTTATGTGATGTGATTTTCCAAATTTTTATTGTATGAAATTTTAATTTCTTATGTGTGTGTACAATTTTTATAATTCTAATTTAGTGCCACTTACCTTTAGGAGTATTGCTCATTGCAATCTTCATATTTACTCGTGGCCTTGGAATAGAAAAAAATATAGACTAGTGATAAATGAAACAAGGTAATGTTTGTCTTGCCCTATTTATGATACATTTATTTCATGTCAAGTTCATGATTTAAAGGGTTCCCTTCTTAAGTTTGAGAAACAATTTCTAATATATTTAGGCGAGGATGTGAATCTCTACTTGAAAATACCTCTTGAACAAGGCATAGTTATGTTATTTCATAATTACCTGAAATTTTAAAAGATAGTCAGACAAACACAACATTATGACAAGAAATGATACAATTAAAAGAAGAATTTTTTGTAATGATTATGGTGTATTCATTCATTTTGTATTACAGAGTGTGGTGGGAATTTTAGGAAGTACCATTTCATTTGATTTGCTTTGTATAAGAACTATGTCACATGTTGTAATGAGTTATGGATCAAAAACCGGTGGTGATAGTAGCAACGTGAAGAAAAGAATTTCAACATGTGATGTTGAGGCTTTAAAAAATGTTTGAAAGAGAAACTAGAGAGAGACTCTCAAATGCTAGTCACAAATTAAGGCTTTTAGATCATGATGCTCACTCAATAAATAAAACTCCTTTGTTGATTCTGCTTCACATTAGATTAAATTAGATGATTTTGATTTGTCATTTTTGGCTTTTTCCATTTTTGGTTAAAAGAGAAAATATGGACTAAATTTTGTGTGTTACTAATAATATTTATAAGTTGTATCAATAATTAATAATAATTGTGAGAGAATAATATATTCTCAAGTTTGTTGCTTCATACAAATCTAAATTTCATGATTTCCCATTCCTAGCAGTTGTCACACTTTTGTGGCATTGAAATTTCCACCTATTTTGTTCCCTTGCAAATGAAATTATGATCTTTTTAATGGTTACTAGACTTGCAATGCTAATATATTACTTTACTTGTTTGGTTGAAGATCATTGTCAAAAGGCAGAGTAAGTTCTCCTTCATTATGTAGTTTCATTTCCTCAACATTAGTATCATCTAGATACAATAAAGATCATCCATCCAATTTTAGTTGCGTGTTTCTCTAAATGTACAATCATTGTCTCTTGTTTGTTTTTGGCAAGTAATACTTCTTGGAAATTCATTGCAACTTATCAAAACCAATTTTTTTCCAATGCTCAGATCTAGATGTGTGTGCTAATGCTTCCCTCACCAAGTCATGTGCAAGGTCTTCATTTGTCAGACACAACTTGTGAATAACCTGTCAATCATATTATATTGTGAGAATGTTAATAAATTAATGTTAAAATACATCTTATCAACTTAAATTCAAATACATATTATTTAATCCATTTCAGACTAAACATCCAGCTACTGTATATATTTTGAAAATCAACTTATCACATAAGATGTTTTGTGTACAGAATACCAGGACATGCTACAAAGCACAAACCTATATTAATATCACAAAATTGAAGATAGATCAAAATCAAACAAATAAAATATTATTAAACTTTAAAACTAATGTATCATGCCATTAGAAAAACACAAATCACCTTTTATGCGATTTACCTGCAACAAAAAAACATCCTACAATATGCAATTGTGAAGAATATTTTTCCTTAACCCAAACATATAAATGTTCAACATAAGCTATCAACCAAATAATCATATACAACACCACCCCAATTATATTTCCCAAGTGATGGTATATCATCTAATAACTTAAATAATCCAACATGCACTATGTGAATTGTATTTGAGAAGTAGAACTTGGTCAATCCAAGAAGTATGTACACTCTAAAAAATCGTTAACATTATTATTATTTTGACATTAGACAAGTTCTTCATATATCATTTTGACATTGGACAAGAAGTGACCATGAATACATATAGCAATCACTTACAAGGTAACCACATTCAAAGTTGTACCACAAACAAACTACATTGCAAAATTTACCTTCTTAGTCTTTGAAGAGTCATGGTCACTCATTTCATTTGTTGCTATTTGGTGCTACAATTACAATAGTCAACATTAAGAAATATATCATAAAAATGAGTCAATAAAAATTAAAAAGCCATTAGTTAGAAACAAAGAAAAACAATTTAATTTTACAAACAAAAATGGAATGAATATCTCACTCTATTTAAAATCTCTTATTCAATCTTATTGACCCCTACACTTTTTTAACACAACAAAAATATGAATCTAGAAAATGTAGTCTCAGGGTTTAGGGTTCCACTGTTCAAATGAGGAAATGCATCTTGTTGACATGTAATCCGTTAGTTACTAGTGTACCTTGCTCGTACCTCTTACATGATATGGTTAATAACACATATACAAGGTAAACTCAATTTGTTATTTTGTTAAAAAAAATAACTAAAATTAATTCCAAGTTTTCAACTACATCACATTAAGCAAACAAAAATTATCAATTCCCACAAAGAGACTTAACAAAATTTCAATTAATCTACAACACTATGACCATATTAACATTCACCACATCTCCTTCATCGTTCATCCCAAATATCTACACAACCATGAGTGTCACTTCATAAAGTACGGTCTAAAATAGCATCCCTTCAAAACAACAAACACAACCAATAAAAAGACTCTAAGGGTGAAGTAGCTGATATGGTACCAACAAACCAACCTTTAGTCAGGATTTTACAACTAAAGTGCCTTGTTTCTCCTTCCTCGTGCTTGTATGTTTTTTCTCCCAACTCCAATTATAGCCAAAAAATCTCGCTTGTTTCTCGTTTATTCTCTTCCCGTGCTTTTCCTTCCTCCATCTTCTTTCTCCTATGTTTGGTTACTCATGCATTTGTCCTTTAAAACATTGATACTACTTTATGCCAAAGTGGATTCAGTTAATCCGCACAAGTCTCTTTACACAAATAATCGATAAATGAACATAATACAAGACATAGATAAATTTATACTCAATGATAAACAATCTTTCCATGAACATGAAATTGGACAAAAGATATTCACCCTACAATCATATATATAAATCAATTCTGAGTAAGCTTCATTGCATTTATAATTTGACATCTTCCTATTTACTGGTATACAAAAAGAAGCATGTAAGGAAGGCAAAAGGAAAAAAAAATCATATGACACACAATGCATTTTTTTTTATACAAAACAACCAACAAAATCATCTATCACCAAAGTCACCTATCCTCAACTCAAGGAACTATAGTCCTGGAAAGTCAGAGTGTTACATAACATTTAATATACTTATTCAATAGGAGCTGCAGAAATTTAAGAAAGCATGAATTTAAGAAGGTGATAAACAACAAGGGACCCTAATGAAATTAAGAAGGCATGAAACGATATATCCCCCTTAAATTATTTGCCACTCTTGCACTCTAGCCACTTTGGAACTACCCATCCTTTAGCAGCTTTCTCTTATATAGGAACCTATCCTCTTCTCACAAGTCCTGTACCTAGCCTCGAATGTTCAGCAGAGCCCAGACAAACACAACAACACTAGAGAAAAAAGATCGTAATTCACAAACAACACAAACAAAACACTATATTCCCAACTTCTCTGTGTTTCTTTCACCATCAAAACTCATCAGCAATGCAAATTGAAAACCTAAACTAACAAAACAACATATCAAGAAACAAACATACCCAATTTTTAGAGGCACAAAAACCTCAATCTCATGAAGGACAAAAAATGCAAATCACACGTTCATGGGACAAAAGGACACCAACATTGAAAATTAATTTTCAATTTAAAAAAAGGGAGTCAAACCTTACAAATAATTAGTACTGGTAATTTTCTTGTCAAAGGAAAAACATTATTTTTGTTATTCTAAATTTGAAGTTGTTTGAAAGGGTGTCAAAGGAAAAACATTTTTTTTTATTCTAAATTTGAAGTTATTTGGATGGGACAAACAAAAAAAACATAATGCTTAACAACAACACAAATAAGAAGAAAAAAAAATCTAGCCTATTTCAGTTATGAAGAAGTTTATTTCATTTTTTATTTTTATTTTATTTTCTTTTGGAAGTGATTATGTAGAAGTTTATCAAAACAAGTCCAAAAAAAGGAGTAGAAGAAAACGATTCAACATTTTCTAATCTCAATTGTTACTTCAAAATTACTACATATTAATATTATATCAACAATAAATAAAATAAACAGTAAAATTTAATAATTATATTTTATTATATAATCATATATTTTAGATTATTTTTATCATGCTTGTTTCTCCCTTACTCGAAAATGAAAAAAAATGATCATGCTTTTTTCTCCCTTACTTTATATCTATTTTGAGTGAGAAATTACTCATACCATTATTGTGATTTTTTTTCCAAAACTATTATGATGATTATGTGCTATAAAACGATAGGAATATCCTTAATGGTTTTAGAGTTAGGTTCATTATTTTATATTTTTATATTTTTCCTTATTTAAATGTTAATAAGTATGAAATGTATAGTATATAAGGAAATATTTGATAAATTACTTTAATGAACTATAATATATGATATGTTTTATTTTGTAGTGATAATCTCATGAAAGAAAATTCAATATTAGTATGCTTATTTTTTTTTTAAATACACATAATACTTAAAAACTCCATTTACAATGAATTGCTTCTAATACATCATAAAATAATAATAATTTTAATTTTTTAATATTTTATGAATTTAAATTATCTTCTTATGATTGAATAAACAACCGCACGGTAAAATTTTAATAAATTTCAATTTAAATAATGATCAATTTATGTCTTCTATTTTCTTTTCAATTTATACCTTTCATATATATGAAAAATCTTAATAAGCTTCATATCTTCAAAGATAATATATGCTTAATTAATCTTTTGACTCAATTTTTATGTAATTTTATTTAATATAATATAAATATTTTATAAAAAATGATAAGTTTATTTATTTACGTTGTTTAAACAATACTAAGTAAACATGATAATAAGTACAAATATATAATATATATAATTTAATCAAACTTGTGCATTTCATGGATATAAAATTTAGTTATATAGTAAACTTTACTTGAACTAATATTGGTCATTGATCAAAGTTTTAATTTTATAATAATTTTTATGGTTTTTTTCATAACATTTGTATTTAACGAAGAATTAAATTAGTCAAATTAATACTATTAATATTCAATTTGAAAAATCATGTTTTATTTTTTTTGTTAAATGATAACATGTTTTTATTATATAAAATTAAATGTCAATTTTTTTAATTTTCATATTATGAAGTAACATTAAACTTTATCTTATGAAAAAATATAGTAATATAAAATATTATATTGCTACCAATGCATGTTTTTTCCAATGGTTACTTTTCCAACCAAAATATATTCAATGCTTATTGTTTTATTTTATTTTATTTTAGTGTTAAATGTTTTATAAATATATAAATACAATAATAATAACATTGAATATTATTTTAGTACTTATTATTAATATTATTTTAGTATATATTCTTAAATTTATTTAATAACATTGAATAACAACATTTAGGACTACAAACTTGATTTTTTGTTTTAATCGTTGCAAGATGTATTTTTTTTATATTTTCCGTCCTTAAAGTTATTTTGCCTGTGTTTTCATGAATCAAAGTACTTTTTAAACAAAAAATTAAAATTGCAGGGACAAAAATGAAAATGTGCTAAATTTCCTTACGAAATATATATATCTAAGCTTATTTTTATTTAAAATTTTTACTATCATAAATACTCTTTATAGACAAAACATGTTTGTATGAAGAATTTTAAATTTTAAGAAATTCATAAATGTTACATTTTCAATGGATACAAACTTCAACATTAGTTTGAAGTTGTCTTGTAGTGAAGTCCTCAAATGCTGGCGTGGTGAAAATGATCATCATTAGGAGAGTAAGTATTAACGGGCATAAACTATTTTATCATTTACTGAAACAAATCATAATTAAGACTCATGTAATACACAAATCATATATTTATATCCTTCAATTATACACTACTTTGTGTGAAGATATGTTAAATTCATGTAATACAAAGATCAAATGCATGGGAATGAAATAAGTATATAATCAACCAGTTCATGTTGTTGATATTGATCAATGTACTGATTTTGTAATTATTATTATTATTATTATTATTATTATTATTATTATTATTATTATTATTATTTTATGAAATATAGTTAAAAACCAAATAAATACCCTCAACACTGCTTAATCATAAGAATGGTTGAAGTAATTGACTTTCAGTCAAATGACCACAATAGACAATTTTTTTTTTAAATGATGTCTAAACACAAGATCATCGTAAAGACCAAGTTAAATTTGAGGAACACTTCTTATCACATCACTCATTGCAACTTGTAAGAAGATGTCCTTTTACTATGTCCTCTGAAAGGACCAATTCTTATACAACTGTTTCATGCTATTATTGATGCACATTATTTTATTTATTTAGTCTTTTCCTGTCCTACGAGGTTTCAATTAAACTGATACAAACCAATTTTTGTTTTAATTTTAATGTACATAAACCAACTGTATTCACAACTACCAGGTTAAGTGACGCTCTTGTTAGTACACTTTAAACCATTTGTTTGTGTAGCATCCCTAACCATTAGTTAAATAAATGTCTTTCAATAATAATTTTAGACCTAAGTATATTTTTAATCTATTAAATTTGGGTAATTATTTTTTTAGTCCTTTAAAAATAAAATGTGTTTATTAGTTCCTCAAATTTTCAAAAAGTTTCTTTTAGTCTCGCTCATTATTTGCATTATGGTGCCACAATTTGTAATGATTTTTTCACCATAAAAAATGTTTTTTAATTTAATTTCTTTAAAAATAATTTGTGACTGTCTAAAATTGCCAAAATATGTAAAAAATTGTTACAGTTTCATATCCATATTTTTGTTTTTCTTCTTTAAAACCACCACCACCACCAACAACAACAACAATGCCTTATCCCACTAGATGGGGTCGGCTACATGGATCAACTTCCGCCATAATGTTCTATCAAGTACCATACTTCTATCCAAATCATTAAGTTCGAGATCCTTTTTGATAACCTCTCTTATAGTCTTTTTGGGTCTTCCTCTGCCTCAAATTGTTTGCCTTCTCTCCATCTGGTCTACTCTCCTCACTACAGAGTCTACCGGTCTTCTCTCTACATGCCAAAACCACCTAAGTCTATTTTCCACCATCTTCTCTACAATAGGCGCTACTCCAACCCTCTCTCTAATAGCTTCGTTTCTAATTTTATCCTGTCGAGTCTTACCACACATCCACCGCAACATCCTCATCTCCGCTACACCTACTTTATTCTCATGTTGGCTCTTGACCGCCCAACATTCTATTATGTACAAAATCGCCGGTCTTACCGCAGTCCGATAAAACTTTCCCTTTAGCTTGATCGGTACCTTTGCATCACATAACACCCCCGATGCTTTTCTCCATTTCATCCATCCTGCTTGAATGCGATGATTCACATCCCCTTCAATTTCTCCATCATCCTGTATTATAGACCCAAGATATTTAAACCGTGTGACTTGAGGGATAATATGGTCTCCTATTTTCACCTCTGAGTTAGAAACCCTCCTTCTTTTGTTGAACTTACATTCCATATACTCCGATTTGCTTCTGCTTAGGCGAAAGCCATGTGTTTCTAGAGCTCGTCTCCAAGTTTCCAACCTCTCATTCAACTCCTCCCTCGACTCTCCAAGGAGGACTATGTCATCTGCAAAAAGCATGCATCTCGGCGCTATCTCTTGGATTTGTTCCGTGAGGACATCCAGAATTAAGGTAAAAAGGTAGGGGCTAAGGGTTGACCCTTGATGCAAACCAATTGTGATGGGAAAATCGTCTGACTCTCCACCCTGTGTCCTAACACTAGTCGATACCCTATCATACATATCTTGGATAGCTTGAATATATGCAACCCTAACCCCTTTCTTCTCTAGAGCTTTCCACAAAATCTCTCTAGGCACTCTATCATACGCTTTCTCCAAGTCAATAAAAATCAAGTGCAAGTCTTGTTGGTCCATGTGATATTGCTCCATCACCCGCCATAATAAATAAATCGCTTCCATGGTCGACCTTCCCGGCATGAAACCAAATTGATTCTCAGTAACTTGAGTCTCCTTTCTTAATCTCCGTTTGATCACTCTTTCCCATAATTTCATGGTATGACTCATGAGCTTGATTCCCCTATAATTTGCACAATTTTGTATATCCCCCTTGTTCTTATAGATTGGCACTAACGTGCTTCTCCTCCATTCCTCCGGCATGCGTTTTGACCTCATAATTTCATTAAAGAGTTTGGTGAGCCACTCAAGACCTCTATCTCCAAGAGTTTTCCACACTTCAATAGGTATGTTGTCTGGCCCCACCGCCTTACCGTTACTCATTCTTTTCAACGCTTCCTTTACTTCCTGTTTCTGAATCCGATGATAGTACTTATAGTTCCGGTCCTCTTCTCTTGTGTCTAGACTTTTAGTCCTCTTCTTTAAAACCACCAAAATTTGTAAAAAAAATGTCACCAAATCATACTACGAGTCAAATAGTTAAACAGTTTAAAATTGTTAGAAATCATTTTTTTATAAGATTGAATTAAAATAAATAAATTTTGACGGTTAAAAATCATCATAAATCATGAACTCAATGAACAAATAGGAACTAAAAATAAATGTTTGAAAATTTGAGGGACTAATAAAAACATTTTTTTTGAAGGACTAAAAAAACAATTACCCAATTTTGAAGGACCAAAAACATATTTAAACTTAATCTCTCTCTCTATATATAAGTAAAAGTGATGACACTGACTCAACAACATTTGAGTTTAATAGTTTTCGATTCTTGTCAGATCAATTGACATATCATTGAGTCTTATTTTCTCACCTTAACTAAGTTTTGATTTTAGGCAAATGATTGGGCTTAACTCATAGTTACAGCTGAATTTCATATTTTTGCCTACTTGACCGATATATGTCTTGGGTAGGGACTAGAGGATACTAGAGAACTCCAAATAGAATCTTTAATTTTGTTACAAATAAAAGTTGGCCAATCCTGTCATCTCGAGGGGGTCAAATTGAGCTTGAAAGTTAGAACCCACGAAGAATTGGACGACAAGCTTTTTGTTTTGTGTAATTAGTTTAGTTAGGTAGGTAGGTATTTAGTTATTAACACTCTATATATTGGTGTTGTGGTTAGTTAGTGACAAAACTTCATTTGGTGAGAGAACTTCACTAAACTTCATGTTGTACAAAACACAAAACTGTTGTGCAATTCTTCTTTTCTTTTTTATTCTCTCAACTGTTCTTCATTATTCTTTATCTTCACTTCTGTTTCACCATTTTCTTATAAAAAATTTGTGGTTTCTCCATTGGGGATGATCATGGAGGGCTAAATAATTAATCAATCCAAGGATCCACTCCAACAAAACTGAATTTGAGTTCCAATTTGGTTTTTCTACTCTTTGTGGATGTTCTTCTTTCTCTTCAATCCTATTTTCATTTTTCATGATTGTGATTATGTTTAGAATTGAAAATGGATTAGGTTATGAATTCATTTCCTAATTTGGAAATTTAATCACAAATTATTTGGATAATCTTCCAACATAATTTGCGATTTCAAATAATTTAGAGATTTGATTCAATTGAACTCTCTCTAATGCATTCGAGTAAACTTTCACATTGAACAACATTCATAGTAAATGTGATAATTCTATTTGTATTGGTTTGGTGTATTGGATTGATGTTTTTCATCTTGAATTGTATTTTGTTCTTGTTGTGTTTTGTTCTTTCTTCATTGATGGCTTGCGACCCCATTCGAAGCAGTTTATTGATGTCTCCATTGGTGGGAAGATCAAACTGAAGACACTTGATGAAGCTATGGAGTTGATTGAAAACATGATAACCAATGACCATGCCATCCTTCGTGATCGAGCTTACACACCTACAAAGAAGAGTCTTCTTGAGCTCATATCACAAGACACACTACTAGCCCAAAACAAGCTCCTAGCGAAGCAAATAGAGACCCTCACAGAGTCATTGAGCAAGCTTCCTCAACAGTTGCATGTAGTGCAACCTGCCCATTCTTCAACCATACAAAATGCAACATTTATGGTGAGACCCATGAGTTAGGCATGTGCATGGCTCAAGATAATGCATCTAAAGATGTCAAGGCCATGGTTGGAGATCCAGGATGCAACATTTATGGTAAGACTAATCCACACCATCAAGGGGTACATTAAGAAGGGTCTCCAGGATACTAGCAAGGGGGAAATTTCTCTCAAAATCAAGGCCAAGGTTGGAGATCCCATCTTGGGAATAACTTCAACAAAGATCAAGGTGGTTCATCTTTTCGGCCTCCCAATCAAGGGCTTAATCTATATGAGAGGACCACCAAGTTGGAGGATACTTTGACTCAGTTTATGTAGGTTTTTCTATCGAACAACAAGAGCACTAAGTCTGCCATCAGGAATCTAAAGGTACATGTGGGCTAATTAGCTAGGGAATTAGCAAAAACATCCATGGGCAGTTTTGTGGCCAACACGTAGAAGAATCCCAAGGAGGAGTGCAAGGTAATTTTTACTAGAAGCCAAATAAGGAGAATGTTGAGAGAAAAGAAAGATGAGGGAGGGATGAAGGATATAAGCACTGAGGAAGGAGAGAATAAAAAAAGAGAAGACAATGATAAAGAGAACGAAAAGAACAAGGAGAGGGGTGAAAAGGTCTTACCCACTAAGACCAAGAGTCAGTTGGCAAGGGAGGGAGATAGTTGTAGCCCTTGTGAAGGAAATCCCTTAACCTTTGGTGCCATCAAAGAAGGAAAGAGAGCGTTACTTTGCCCGCTTCCTCGACATATTCAAGAAGCTGAAAATCACCATACCCTTCAGAGAGGCCTTGTAGCAAATGCCCGTGTATACAAAATTTCTGAAGGACCTACTCACAAAGAAGGGTAAATACATAAACAATGAGAGCATCATGGTGGAAGGTAACTACAATGTTGTGATCCAGAAAATTCTACCACAGAAGTTCAAAGACCCAGGGAGTGTAACCATCCCATGTTCTATTGGGGAGCTGTCGGTGGGTAAAGCTCTCCTTGATCGAGGGCAAGCATCAATCTAATGCCCCTATCTATGTGTCGGAGGATTGGGAATATGGAGATTGCTCCCACTAGAATGACGCTTTAGCTAGCAGACCATTCGATCACTAGACCATATGGTGTAGTTGAAGATGTCCTTGTCAAGGTTCACCAATTCACTTTTCCGGTGGACTTTGTGATAATGGATATAGAAAAGGATTCTAATATTCCTCTAATATTGGATCTTCCATTCATGCTTACTGCAAAATGTGTTGCAGACATGGGGAATGGCAACTTGGAGATGAGTGTGGAGGACCAGAAAGCCACCTTCAACTTGTTTAAGGTAATAAAACATCTCAATGATAACAAGACCTGCTTTAAGGTGGAGGCAATTGAGCAAGAAACTGATCTTACTGGGTGACACATAAAGTTTGTGTTTCTAGAAGAAGATGAAGTCAAACCAGTTGTGAATCCAACAGCCTCTTCCATTGTCCTCCCGAGGCCAAGGCGAGTCAAGGCCCGAACCACTCCAGACGCTCCACCAACTCCATCTTCGGTAATCCCTCCTCCAACCACCTCTTCTACAATCAACAAACGTTTTTCCTCCTCTCCCTAGCAGAAGCATCTAGCCCAGATGATGTAGAGCCTCCATCATGGCCATCGCCTCGTTATCTAGAACCTGCACCAACTATCCATTAACTTTTCTATGGAACCTCCACTGATGACGCCTGAGGCTTTTCTACAGCAGTTTGCCTGGCCAAGAGTCTAGCCCTCTTTTGTAGGGGGTGACACCTCTGGCATAGGTAACAATGGAGATGATGATGATTACATTACGGACATCACTGCTGCACAAGAAGCTTGGGATCTAGGGCCACCACAAAATTGAGGCCCATTTTGATCAAGATTTTTCTTTATTTTTGGTTTTAATTTATTTTCTTTTAGTTTATTTTTTTAATTTATGCAATTTAATTACAATAGTTAAATTCAGTCATTTAATAGTTTCAATTTAGTTTGATGCATGATAGAGAAGTAGGTACTTATTGATTGGTTGCAACACATTTTGAGTGAATCAATTGCATGAGTGAGATGAATTACGTACTAATGGATATTTTTGTGAATTGCTTATTCTTGTGCAAGCAGACGTCAGTGTAATTGATGAAGTGTGAACTAATAGTACAAGAGTGAAAAGGTTAGTATTTCTGATAGAAAAGCATGGAATAAGAACCTTTATACTTCAATGAAAATCGGTAAGTTGTGTGATCTTTAAATTGTGAAAGAACAACTAGTTTTAATTTCCTTGTTTGTTATTGTTTAGCTACTTAGCCAAAAAGCCATCCTGTGAATGAATGTATCCCTTGCAACCTTTTTGAGCCTAATGTAAAAACAAATTGTTGTTGGAACCTAAGCCCAAAATGTTGAGATTAACTAACTACCATTTCTTAGGTTGTAGGAGAGTACTCATGGATCCATACAAATTTGTCCCAAATTTGGGGGAATATTTTTAGGTGATTTTCTATTACAGGAAAATGAATAAACAATACAAGTTAAATTGAGTTACAAAATATGGTATTACTCCAGCCCAGTATGAATGTTTTTACATTTGCAAAAAAAAAAAGATTTAAAGAATAAAAGTTGGGGTAAACCATCATAAAGAAAATAAAGGTGTTGAAAAGAATAACAAAGCAATAAGGTTGGTGTTGTGAAAAATTCTTAGTTGTGGTTTGTAAATAATTTGGGGGAATGAATGCTCTCTTAGATCCTAAGCTTTGAATCCAAGAAAAACTATGATTTCTTTATTAGCCCAGCCACGTTACAAGCCTAATAAAGTCCCGAGTGATCCACATTGTGCATGTTTGATTGCATTGACTAAGATGATGTGCAAAGTTGGAACTTTAACTATTCAGTTGTTATAATTCAAACACTTTTACCGAGACACTTGTTAGATTGAGAGAAACACTAGTTTTTTGAGGACTGAAGGTTGTGATTATTCCTTGTGATTTTTCATTCTTGCTAACCATTTCATTTGAAGTGCATCTTGTTCTGCTCCTTTCATGAACTTATGACAACTGTAAACTTGAGAATTTGTCAGTGAAGCTTTTTTAGAATGTATGTAGTTATCTAGTGAATTGTGATTGGTAAACTCTAAACTTTTTCCTTTTGCTTGAGGACAAGAAAAAATTTAAATTTGGGCGAGTTTGATAACTACTAATTATGAGTATATTTTAGGGTTAAATTATATAGGAATTTGTAATTTCTCTCTCCTAATTTTTCCTTTTTGAGCATATAATTGTTAAATTAACATCATTTAAGTTTTTGTGTAGAAAATATTAAAAGTGATGAATTTATGATGCTTAGTGAGTAAAATAAAGCCCAAAAAAATTGGATAATTCAGGAATGCGAGAATAATTAAGGAAAGCAAGCAAATTAAGGAAATAAGACTAATTAAGGAAAACAAAATAATTAAGGAAAGTAGACTAATTAAGGAATGCAAAAGGCTAGATGAAGAAGAAGAAACAAGCATTGGGAGTCATTCCTTCCCTCCATTCCCTTTCTTATCTTTTTCCCCTTTTACTAAATATTCCCCTCTTGCAATTGTAAAGCCTCCATGACAAAGAGAGACTAAACCCCATTTGTTGGGAACTTGACAACCAACTACTCTTGATGTAATTTCTCTTCCTATCTATTTATGAATATCACATTTGCATCATCTTTTCCTGTGCTTAATATTATTGTTTGTGGCTTGATCACCCATTTGCATGGTAAGTTTTAGGGGTAGCGCTGGGAAACATTATTTTCTAATAGAACTAGGAATGAATATCTAAATAAAGTCATTACTAGGGATAGGTTGATATTTTTTAGCCTATTATGCATCTCTATTCTTAATACGATTTACTATTTTAGCTCTACACAGGGATTTAGGAGAGAAAATAGATAAATTAGGTTCTTTCATGCGGGGGACCAAAGTTAGAGTATACTAGTAGATGCAAGTGTAAATTGAAATAATTATAAATAGTGAAACATCATTAACATTACATCAAAGAGTAGCTTTGGTAGGCTAAGTTCCCAACATTCTCATCTTCTGAATTTTCTTCTACAATAATATTAAATTTTCTCATCTTTTCTGTCTTTAATTAATTAATTTCTCCTCTTGTTTGATTTAATTTTCTGCTAATTTAAATTATTGTTTTTCTCATAACCTTTTCAAAATAATTTTCTCTAACTTATTTTATTAATAAAATATTCATCTACCTAAGTACAAACAAAGTCTATGTGGATTCAACACTCGGGCTTCCATTTTAACTTTACTACTTGGGACGAATTGGTGCACTTGTCAATCCATCAACACTTATCTTATCTTATTTGGATTCATCTTACTAAAGGCTTTAGAATTAGGTTCGACCTTAAGAGACAAAACTATATCTTCTTTGCTATAAAAGGTTTTCATTCCATGCTTAGACTAGTTTGACAACCATCATCTCTTGAGATCTTAGTCTCAAGGCTCTTACAAGGTGTCTGTCTACTTTTCTCGAAAACCAAAGATTCAATTGTTAGAATATAAACATTAATATATGTGGCTCTTAATAGGAATTTAATGTAGCTGTTACAAGTTTTAATTTTTGAATTATTGACTTTTAATGGAGGAGCCAAATTAAAGAGACAGTTACATTATGAGTTTTATGAAGGGGTCCCTTGCCTATATAAAGCTTGTGGTGCTCCATTGATTCACACACATTCAAAAGGCTAAGGTGGGGAGATTCCTTCCTATTCTCTTTCTTTATTATGTGAGTTGAATGGTAAGTTTTCAGTGTTTGCTTGTAGTAACAATGACTTTAAATGGAAGTATGCTTCCATATTATACTCTATATTTTATGTTTAAGAGTGTATTTATTCTTACTTTGTATCAAGGACCTATGGAAAAGTAATGAATATATATTTTTGTATTCATCATAAGAGGTCTAATAATTGGTATCACAGTCTTCTTTTAAGGCTTGTTATTCAACAATATTATTTATTTATTTTAATAAAGCACACATATATATTATTTCGTTTCGGTATAGGCTATTATGTGGTGATTGAATTTGACTCATGTTATTTGATATTTAATAGCATGTATTAGATATTTCTAATTGATATACTATTTTAATTATTTACTATAATTATCATTGATTAATTGTATGTGATATATAGTTGCTTTGAATTACATTGTTATGCATATTATGAAAATTGTACTTGTTACACATGTTAAGGAATTTAATTACATTTGATTGTAATTCATGAAATTATATAACTAGCTAGAATTGGAAAAGCAATTTTAATTCAAGTTATGCTATGCTACATGAATTGGTTTAAAAATAAAGCTTAATTTGCACAACTTTATGTTTACGACACTTACTATATACTTAAAAGTTATGGATTACATGTTTAGAGTGACCTTAGCATCCTAAGTGATAAAGAAATTGTTATTTAGTCCCATAGGAAAATAATAATTAATAAAGATCAAATTTCATAATATTTGTATACCCATAGGCATGATTTATTATGGTGTTTGTACATAAGGTCTATAAATTTTGTGTGATTTGAACCTCTGCCCATATGAAGCTTTGAATTTACTTGTTTGATTTTTATTCATAGCATTAATGTATGTAATTATTATATTGTAATTATACCTAGAAATTTGCTTGAGTAAAAAATTCCAATGTTAATTGGTGATAACTTTGCTAATTGCAAAGAACAAATTCTTTTGACATTGGGGTGCATGGAATTGGACTTGACACTTCGTGTGGATGAACCACCCATTCCCATGGAAGGTAGTGCTCAAGTTGAAAAGGAAAACTATGAGTGATGGGAGCAATCAAATTGCTTAAGCTTGATGCTCTTAAAGTCTCATATAAGCAAAAGCATAAAAGGATCCATTCCAGGTAATGATCATGTTAAGACTTATATGAAAGCTATTGAGGAGCAATTTGTTAGGTCATACAAGTCCATGAGCAGTACCATAATGATAAAGCTTTCAAGCATGAGGTTTGACAACAGTAAAGGTGTGCAAGAACACTTGATGGAAATGAGGGCTATTACTGCTAAACTAAGGCCCTTAGAAGTTGAAATTTCTAAATTTTTTCTTGTCCATTTGATTCTCAACTCACTTCCTCCGGAATATGGTACTTTTAAAATTTCCTACAATACACATAAGGACAAATGATCTACTGATGAATGAATAACAATGTGTATTCAAGAGGAAGAGAGATTGAAGCATGAGGCACCTGAAAGTGCTCATATGGTGACTCATAATAAAAGAAATTGGAAAAAAAGGCAATGGTGTCCCTAGAGTCCGTAAGATTGTCCAAATGAAGCGGGTGGGAAAAAGATGAATTGCTTTTCTACAAGAAAGTGGGATATATAAAGAAGGATTGTCTAAAATACAAGAAGTCGCTTGAAAAGAAAGGTATTTTTACCTTTACATATTTTATTAAAGCTCCTAGCAATACTTGGTGGATTGATTCAAGTTCTACAATTACATTGCTAATAATGTGTAGGGCTTTCCAAACCTGCGGAATCTAGTAGGAAGTGAACAAAGCATCTATGTGGGAAATCGGATGAGTTCACATGTGGAGGCTATTGAAGTTTTAAACTTGTTTTGAATTCTAGTTTTTGTTTGTTAATGGAAAACACTTTTTATGTTCCATCCTTTTCTAGAAACTTATTTTTTGTTCCTAGGCTTATGTGTACTGGTTTCTCTTTTCGTTTTTGCAATGTTTCTTTAGAATTGATTAAAGATAATGAAGTTGTTGGTTGTGGTGTTTTAGTTGAAAAATTATTTAAGCTTTCATTAGATTCTATTTTTGAATCAAGTCTCGTAGACTTATATACCACCATTGGTACTAAGTGAAGTATTATGGATGAAAATTCGTATATGCTTTGACATAAGCGTTTAGGGCACATTTCTCTTGAAAGAATTAAAAGATTGGTGAAGGAAGAAATTCTTAGGAATATTGACTTTACTGATTTTAGTACTTTTTGTGAAATGCTTAAAGAGAAAGCATACTAACAAGTCTACTAAAGGTGCCAAAAGAAGTAGTGAGCTTCTTGAAATTTTTCAAACAGATATATGTGGACCATTTCCTACACCTTGTTCAAATGGTCGAAATATTTTATTTCATTTATCAATGAACACTCAACATTTATATGTCTCTATCTTCTGTATGAAAAATAAATCTGAAGCACTTGATGCTTTTAAAGTTTTTAAAGCTAAAGGAGAAAAACAAAAGGAAAAGAAAATAAAGGTCGTAATATTTGATAGATGTGAGAAATATTATGGTAGGTATTGTTGAGGAAGTAGAAAAGGACCAACATGGTACATTTGCAAAGTTTCTTGTAGAGGAAGGTATTGATGCCCAATATACTATGGCAAGTACTCCACAACAAAATGGTATTGCATAAAGAAGAAATCGCATGCTTATGAAAATGGTTAGAAGATTCCTTCATATTCTCTTTCTCTATTCTATGAGTTGAATTGTAAGTTTTCAGTGTTTACTTGTAGTAACAATGGCTGATGCTTCTGCATTATACTCTCTGTATTTTATGTTTAAGTGTATTTATTCTTACTTTGTATCAAAGACCAATGATAAAGTAATGAATATATATTTTTGTATTCATCATAAGAGGTCTAACATCAATTCCTCTAATGGCTTTGGCTAGGATTATCCTTAAAAAGGCTAGGATTATTCCTCTAAAGTGGGACAACTTTTGTTGTCGTCTTCGATTATAGGAGAGTTATTATGAGATATATGTATATGAAAAAGATAAAAGATAAAAAATAATTGGATACAGTGTCAATTATTTGATGTTCAAATAATGAATGTTTTAACTTTTAAGAATCTAAGGAATGATTCATTTGTTTGATATTGGTTATGCAGTCATTCTCTGCTTGTTTAGGTTACAGGGGAATCCCGAAGAAAAAAAGACCAGTATCTGTGTTTTGCTGAAAACTTTTGCGCTTGTTATTCATTCTTCAATGATGTTCTCAACAGAGGTGAACATCTTTATGTAAGGCCGTATACTTGTTTCACCATATTCAGTTGATTATTAACATTCTTATAACTCTACTACTCAAGTATACAATTTGCTCTGTGTGGGTTTGTTCTAGAGTAAACATCAATTAGCTGTAAGACTTATTGCATCTTTGGGATCTTATGTTTAAGCTAATGATGCAATCCTACCCCCTAAGGGCACCTAGACTAGTTTTTGTATTAGGGGTAGTTTTATAATTTCACGTGCATTAAGTAAATATTTGATGTGTGTGTTGGGAAATAAATTTAACTGAATCGGGAGAAGCCCAATCCAATTAAACTTTAGAGGGGGAGGTGAGCATTTGCTTGCTACACCCCATTGTCACATCATATAGTCACACTTTGTGCATGTTCTTCGTGTTTTACATGCCTCATGACACCTAAGCACATTCAGTGGAGAATCTTGGACTTGATCTTGGATCAGTGGGTTGAACCATAGCTAAAATTCACTAATCATAATTAGTGAAATTTTGGCTCCATAAATTCAATTTCAAATTCAAATGAAATTTGAATAGAAATTCAAATTTCCTTCCAATTTGTTGTGACACTTAGGCTATAAATAGAGGTCATGTGTGTGCATTTTATTCAACTTTGATCATTTGAGAATTACACTTCAAAGTTCAGACCTCATTTGAGGCACAAAATTTCGTGTTCCTTCTCTCCCTCTCCCTCCACTCATCTTCTCCTACCTTCAAGCTCTTATCCATGGCTTACTATGTGTTACAGCCTCTAGGACAACTGCGAAAGTTTATCAGCAAGTGCACTGAGTCATACAAGTAGTATAAAATGGTAAGAACTGAGTATCGAATCACCGGGAGTTTGTTTCATTCAAAAAGGCGTTCATTCAATAAGTAGACATTTGTATAACATCATGAAATGGAAATAAAAATAGGATATAGTTGTAATTCTAGAGATAACTACAAAATTAACTAAGTAACTATGAAAGATACACAAATGATTAAAACGTTGGGCCTTTCTACTGAGTGACTTGATGCAATTAATGGTTTTTCTCAATCTAATGTTGTTTCTGTGTTCTATGCTGAGGACAATTATCCCAAATACCGATGTCTCGCATGAATGGGCTAATTCTAATTAAACTTTGTTCTCGGATCCCTCGTCGAACTTAGCCTAATCGAACATCATTAAGATCACAACATATTAAAAACTAGAGTCCCTGCACTCTGTGTCCAGACAATACAGTTATCTAGCCCTGCTCTATCCTGTTCTAAGGATTCAAAACATTTTCCAATGCTAGAAATCCTAACTTTACACACAAATGGATGATCAGACCAAAAGCGTGCAAGAATTAAGTGCAGATAGAAGCAGTGAACACATCAAAACAATATTAAATAGATAGTAAAGAACATTTACATCAAGACTCAGTAGAAATTCCCAACAAAAGCTTTTAGCCTTCCATGGCAAGTTATCACCTTTCAGTTACAATAGGAGGTTTTGGAAGCAAAATTCAGATTACACAGTGGTAGGGATGTCTTCTCCACCTCTAAGAACCTAAAAATCACTCTAAAACCTAGAATTCTCTTGAAAGCTGAGGTTTGTGGTGCTCCCTTACCCTCTTACGTCGCTCTATTGCATAGGCTCTCCAACTTATTCCTATTTTTCGCCAACTTCAGCTTTTAAGGGCTTTCTATCCTTAAAGGCTCGATTAGCGCCATTTTTGCGCTAAGCGCGTGTAAGTGATTTTTCACTGAGCAAGCTGGGCGCGCTTAGCACGAGAGAAGACAAACGACTCGCTGAGCGAGCTATTGACGCGCTGAGTGCGCTGATGCTTGGAATATTCTCCTCTAGATTCTCCCAACTCGCTAAGTGGGCTGCGTGCCTCGCTTAGCAGATGATTCTCGCTAAGCGCACAAGCCTCGCTTAGCGAGACACCAACCATAACAACCTTCTTATTCTTCATCTTTTCACCTGAAATTGAAGTTGAAAACTCATTAATTCACATTGAAGGGAATATCTTTGCACAAAAATCAAACTAAACCTAAAAATATGTACAAACCTACAAAAGAACAATAAATTGGGGAAAAGACATAAATTTCATAATGCTTTTCAATACAAAAGTTAGTCATAAATGACGACTAACAACTCCCCCAAATTTATAGTTTTGCTTGTCCTCAAGCAAAGAAAGAACAATTCACTTGTCCTCAAGTGACAAACTCACAGTGGTTATTCAAAATTGTGTTTGTTTCGAAGCATTCAATCACATGACACAAGTGGCATACAATGCTTCAACCAACAACTTTTCACAAGATATGCAGATTTTCAAAGATAGGAACATGATTATTAAGCAACACAAGTGAAATAAGCTAGCAAGCAAGACAAATATCAAGGAAGGATCATCAAGCCAATTCCTCAAGGTCACTGTTTCACTCAAGCACAAGTGTTTAGGCTATATATCAATCAACAACCAGCACAAGTCCCAACTTTTGAATTTCATCTCATGCCATACAATCACAAACACAAAAATTGAATCCGAAGGACTTTTCTAGGCTTGTAATGAGGCTAGGCTGCAAACAATTCATGGTTTTTCTAGGATGCAAAAGCTTAAGTTCTAGGAGAGCATTCATCCTTAGATCAACTCTTTTCCTTTTTATTCCAGCTTCAATTACTTGCCTTTTCATTTAAGGCACTTAGCTTCACTTAGCTTTAATAACAACACACACTCAACTTTTATTCTTGAATTTTCTCTTTTCTTTTTTTATTTTAGCAACTTTTATTTGCTGCTTCTTTACAATTTTCTGTGTGGCTGTTATTTGTCTTACCACTCTTATCTTCACCCAATAATCTCCCCCAAATTTGGGACAAATTTTCTTTGAACCATAATGCTCTCCTACAACCTAAGACAAGGTAGATGGAGATATGACTTTACAGGCTCAAGGTTTAGTTCAATCAATAAAAAACAACCTCAACATGGGTGCAAGGGATTCATCATTCATGAACAAGGTAAGCTTTTTGGCTAAGTGGTTGTTTCAATCAATCATGGCCTTCATCATCTTCAAAATTCATGCATCCATTTAGTATTAAGAGATTCATGCAAAAATCAGTACTCAATGCTAGTCGTTCTCTCACATTTAGGATCACACACTCATCGGGTTGTGGCTAATGATTACCTTCACAATTTATCTGTTCTTTCTCTTCTAATTACTGCATACTCATTCAAAGCATATGATCTAATCATCGCAATTCACTCAATCCATGCAATTGATCAGTTCAAATCATTCACAAACACAAGATTTTCAGATCAAACAACCACTGCATAATTAATCAAACTGCAAACTATTCAACAAGCTTTAAAATTTATTGAATAAATAAACAACTAACTAAAACTGAAATTAAAACTGAACTAAAGCATAAACTATATCTAAAGTAGAAAAATAAATGAGGGTCCTGTCATGGCTCCTCCTGTGCTGCTATTGGCTCGTCCTGGGCTGGTGCAGGCTCGCCATGAGGTGAAGAAGGAGTATCCTGGGCTGGCTGAGGAGTCTCCTATGTAGCTGTAGGCTAGGGATCCCAAGTACTCTGCGTCGCTTGTAAATCTATTGCATAGTCTGTGTCCTCAGCGCCTTCTTCATCCTCAGAGACCTCCAACACTGGTGAAGTAGCAGGTGAAACCTGTGGAGTCGTCACTGGCATGGCCTCGCGTGGGACCTGCAATTGAGGTTCTGGTTGAGGCTCCTGGGCTGTGGAAGCCTTACCTTCTTCCAATGGAGAAGGCTGAACTCCTGGCCAGGCCACTTGTGCCATGAAATCCTCCATGTTAATAATGGACCGATGCTGAGCCAGATTATGAATGATTTGCATCACCAGGCATAAACCATGGTGAAGGCTCTACAACATCGGCACTGTGAGGTTTGAGCTTTGAGCGGAGGTGTCGGCAGGTGCTGGAACTGATGGTGGTGGAGCAAAGGGAGCTGGTGCTGGAGAAGGAGCAGGAGTAGAGGAAGAAGGTGCTGAAGAGTTAGGTCCCCTAGCCCTAGCTTTGCGGGTCCCTTGAAAAACGATCGTGGGATAATCTAGGTTCTAGCAATTCTTCTTTATAGAAGCCAAATTAATGGTAGGGCTAAGGGACTCAAAGGTGAGAGAATCTGAGATGACTCCTCTGGCTTTGCATAATGCTATAATGAGGGCTGGAAAGCCAAGCCTCGAGGAGATGGACTGGGCCATCTGTGAGATCTGGCTTGAGATGATCGAGCCCGCGTCCATGTTCATCTTCATCACCAAGCCGTATACCAACCTTGCCCTATCCAAATTAAGATCAGATGTTTGAGATGTAGAGGTGAGGTTGGAGTAGGAAAGGACACTCCATGTCTGTGCAAGAGTGATGAGGTCCTTCCTGAGCAGCTTCCATGGTGCGCCTTCTGCATTCAAAATGAATCCCCTCCCTGGAATGCAGAGCCTGGCAGCCAGCTCCTGGGGGTCTATGCGAGTCCGAAAGAAGAGGGAATATGCTGTGTACTACTCCTCTGGCTGGATAACCGGTGGTGTCTCCATGAAGGCATTCAGAGAGGCTGCATCGAACTTAATTAGCTTCCCCCGTACTTTGACTTGCTTGGGGGATTTGTCTTCTAGGTCATAAAGATTTGCATAAAACTCCTTGACCAAGGCTACATCTATGTGCCCATCCATCTTCCTGGTCAAGGATTTATGCCAGCATCGCCTCTCGAGCTCCCAGTGGAACTCGTCATACTCTGTGACATAGAGAATAACATTTCTCTCCTAAAGGATGTTATGGGAGTGAACATTCTGGGAATACCTCTCCCAGGCAGCCTCAGAGATGAATCTGGTGGTGTCATAAGGCTCCTGGGGCCGGGATACAGTGGACTTCCTCTTCCTGGAGGCCATCTGCATAAAAAAGAGTCACATGAATCAAGTTAGACAGGTTTTTATTTCAACTGAAAGCAGAAAAATAAAACTGAAAAATAGACTGGGCACTTAGCGAGATTGAGTCGCTTAGTGTGCCTTATGAAAATAACATCACTCGCTTAGCACGACAACATAAAAACAAAGACTCTGGCTAAGAGAGACATACTCGCTTAGCTAAAACAACACACTGGCTAAGCGAGTATGGCTTGCTAAGCCTTATTCTCTAATAGAGAGCTAATTGCGCTTAGCGAGACTGACTCGCTTAGCACGACACACTAAGCAAGCTTAGCGCCAGCAGGCGCTTAGCCCAAACTAACTACTGGAACTTAATTGGCTTAGCGAGCAAGCTCGCTAAGCCCAATTCCAAAATAAAACAAAACAGAGAAGAAATTGTGCTTAGCAAGACAGACTCGCTTAGCGCATGAACAAAAGCTCAGAAATTAAAAATCCTTTAGGCTCAGCGAGACAGACTCGCTTAGCCCAGGCTTATTCAACCTACAGAGGCTGGGTGGCTTAGCAAGACTAACTCGTTTAGCTACCAACAGAAGACAAAAAGCCTCTTAGACTGTGACTCAAGCAACACAACTCGCTAAGCACGGCATGCCATCTTAGCGAGTTCATACGACACTTAAACAAAACAGGAAATTTAAATACTCGCTAAGCCCGAGGTGCAATGGCTTAGCGAGTTTATACAAACATTCATAAAATCAAACAAAATTGATGAACATGCTTAGTGGGACAGGGCCGGCTTAGTGAGTTCATCTGAAAACCCAAAAATTCAACAAAAATTGATGAACTCGCTTAGCGCACATGCACGCTTTGCGAGCACATCAAAATTTCCAAAAAACTTAGGGCTTTTCAGCCCCTAACCATAGGCCCCTATTAGGCCTCAAAACCTAATCAAATCCACACAAAAGAACATACATTGCATGCGGAATTATACCCCTAACAACATAGCATCTAATAACTATCCTAACAGCAACATTGCAAATCACAAAATTGAAACTTTAAAACAGTAAAGTAAGGCTTTTACCCTAAGGTTTAGAACAAAAAAAGATTAAAATGAAAAGTTTGGAAAAACTTACTTGAGTTGCAGTGAAAGGGAGCAATAGGAAAGCAAGTGAAGCAGAGTGGCTACAATGAAAGCACAGTGCAGAGTGTAAAGAGATATTGAGAATCAAGTGTATAAAATGCACAACAGTAACTGCCTAAGGCAGTTAAGCCTTATTTTTGGCAGTTTTAACTGCCTCGCTTAGCGTGGGCCACTCACTAAGTGAGCACTCAATGACTTTTGAGTTTTTAGATTTCAAATTCATGCGCTTAGCGGGTAGACTCGCTCAGTCCAATTCAAAAATTAGAAAATCCAAAGAAGGATTTGGGCTTAGCGTGAAGGTTACGCGCTCAGCGAGTTCTACAACTCTAATTGGTCTACAACTCTCGCTTAGTGGGCCATGGGCCGACTTAGAGAATAAAATGCTTCCTGATGCAGTAGTGGGGCTTGCTTAGCGAGAGACGCTTGCTTAGTGCAATTCCAAACCCAAGAAGTATTTAGGCTTAGCGGGCTGACCCGCTAGGCCCAATTCTCATGAATGATCCAACAGAGAAGAAATTGCGCTTAGTGCACAGAGGCACTTAGCGAGATGACTCGCTTAGCCCAATTCCAAAAGATGAAATTCCAGAGAGGTTTTTGAGCTTAGCGCACAAGGCTCGCTCAGCGAGGCTCCATCAGCCAATGAGTAGGGGTTGATGCGCTTAGCGCGAGAAATGACTCACTCAGCGCATGAACAAAGATTCGCTTAGCACACAGGGCGCGCTGAGCGAGTGGATGACTGAAAAATTTTCTAAGTTATTTTCCATCCAAAGCTTCAGAGAAGCTTAATCAACCCCATATGAAAATCAAAACAGCTGATGATTTTCTCAAACAATCACAAACAAGTTATTCCTGACTATATGCAAAAGTAAACAAAAAGTAATGATTAAGAAACTAAAGGAGAAGTTGGGTTGCCTCCTAGTAAGCGCTTCTTTAATGTCATTAGCTTGACAAGTCAAATGCCTTTAAGGTGGCATGAAGGTCACATAGAACACATATTCCTTTCATTTTCGCCTTTTAGCTAGAAGCTCCATGAAACTCATGTATTTTGCAAGTACCTTCCAAATCATTGCAAGAGAGGTGTTAGTGATCAAGGAAAGAATGACACTTAAGGCTTTCTCATGTTTTCCATGCCTTTCTTCCTTTACAATCAGTTGATGAAAAGAGGTATTGACTTGGAGAATACTTTCTTGTTGATTTTCTACTGTTGAGTACTTTTCCCATTATTGTGCTTCCTCCTCAATTTCCTCTTCATCTTTTTCTCTTGAATCATGCTCTTTTATAGGGCTTTCCACTTGAGCTTCAACCTCTACAAAGTTTTCTTCTCTCCTGGCCATAACTTTAGTCACTTCTTCTGCCAGCTTATCAACCTGAATTTCTATACTTTTAAATGCTCATTGAGTTGATTCAGTTGTTTCCTTGAATTGCATCAACAAATTATCTAGATTGGAACCTCTTTCTTCTTTATTTTGATTGTAAGGTTGTAACTCCTATCCCCCTTGATAATTTTCCATGGAATAGCTCTTGCCAAATTGAATTTCCTGATTTTGCACTGAGTTTTGATCGGCTTTAGAGCTAGCATGGTATGCCATGAATTCTTCAAACACACTTTTAAGATTAGGAGTTCTTTCTTCTTTATATTGGTTGTAAGGACTTAACTCATGTCCCCACCCAGAGTTATTCAGGGAGTAGAGGTGACAATTGTCATTGTAATGCTCTCCTCCACAAAAATCACAATTTATCAGTGGTGGTTGGCTGACCCTTGATCGTGTGCTGTCAAGATGATCAATCCACCTCTTAAAAAGGTCTTCCATTTCTAAAATTTCGTCATGGAGTAAGTTCTTCTGAAATTCCACCCTGCAAGGATAGACTCTCAAGAAAGAAAAAGTTAAACAAAATAGTAAAAAAAAAAAAAAATACGAGTTAAAAGACAAAACTTATTGCGTTAAATTTTAATTAGTTCCCTCAGAACTTAGTGGTGCTGGCATGTCCTGCAAGATTTTTCTTCTTCGCTCTACGTTGTTCCTCCTACAAATGACTTCAATCTCCAAATCCAATGAAGCTAAATCACCGACAGAAGATTTACCTCGCATACAAGCACTAACAAGAGCAGCAGTCAACCAATTCCAAGAGAAAAATAAATTTTGAACTAACTATTCACATAAAAATTAATAAAAGAATAAAGAATCAATGCCTATAAACTGAACTAAACTTTCCAAAATGGAAAGAAACTCCCCGGCAATGATGCCAAAATACTTGTTACAGCCTCTAGGACAACTGTGAAAGTTTATCAGCAAGTGCATTGAGTCATACAAGTAGTATAAAATGGTAAGAACCGAGTATCGAATCATAGGGAGTTTGTTTCATTCAGAAAAACATTCATTCAATAAGTAGACATTTGTATAACATCATGAAATGGAAATAAAAGCAGGATATAGTTGCAATTCTAGAGATAACTACAAAATTAACTAAGTAAATGCGAAAGATACACAAATGATTAAAACGTTGGGCTTTTCTATTGAGTGAATTGATGCAATTAAGGGTTTTTTCTCAATCTAATGTTGTTTCTATGTTCTATGCTGAGGACAATTATCCCAAATACCGATGTCTCACGTGAATGGGCTAATTCTAATTAAACTTCATTCTCGGATCCCTCGTCGAACTTAGCCTAACCGAACAACATTAAGATCACAACATATTAAAAACTAGAGTCCTTGCACTCCGTGTCCAGACATTAAAGTTATCTAGCCCTGCTATATCCAGTTCTAAGGATTCAAAACATTTTCCAATGCTAAAAATCCTAACTTTACACACAAATGGATGATCAGACCAAAATCATGTAAGAATTAAGTGCAGATAGACGCAGTGAACACATCAAAACAATATTAAATAGATAGTAAAGAATATTTACATCAAGACTCAGTAGAAATTCCTATCAAAAGCTTTAGCCTTCCATGGCAAGTTATCACCTTTCAGTTACAATAGGAGGTTTTGGAAGAAAAATTCAGATTACACAGTGGTAGGGATGTCTTCTCCACCTCTAAGAACCTAAAAATCACTCTAAAATCTAGAATCCTCTTGAAAACACAGCAAGTAAGTGATTCCTCTTGAACCTAAAAATCACTTTAAAACCTAGAATCCTCTTGAAAACTAAGGTTTTTGGTGCTCCCTTGCCCTCTTACGTCGCTTTATTGCATAGGCACTCCAGCTTATCCCTATTTTTCACCAACACAGCTTTTAAGGGCTTTTTGTCCTTGAAGGCTCGCTTAGCGCCATTTTCGCGCTAAGCACAAGTAAGTGATTTTCCGCTGAGCGAGCTAGGCGTGCTTAGTGCGAGAGAAGACAAACGACTCGCTGAGCGAGCTGATGACACACTGAGCGCCTAGATGCTTGGCAGATTCTCCTCCAGATTCTCCCAACTTGCTAAGCGGGCTGAGTGCTTCGCTTAGCGGATGATTCTTGCTAAGCGCACAAGCCTTGCTTAACGAGACACCAGCCACAAAAACCTTCTTATTCTTCATCTTTTCACCTGAAACTGAAGTTGAAAACTCATTAATTCACATAGAAGGGAATATCTCTGCATAAAAATCCAACAAAACCTAAAAATATGTACAAACCTACAAAAAGAACTATAAATTAGGGAAATGACATAAATTTCATAATTCTTTTCAATACAAAAGTTAGTCGTAAATGATGACTAACACTACGGTGGCGAGCTTCTTCTTGACTCATCTTCTCCTTGAAGTGGCGTCTCCACTTATCTTTCTTCCTTCTCCATTTTGATGTCATTCATTTTCAGGAAGCAAAGGACTCTATTGATGAAGAAGATTCAAGGCCTACAAGTTCCACATGGAGCTACATCAGTTAAGGTGTCTGATGAAGAACTAGATGATGCAATCCTCCCTAGGAAAGGACCAGTCACTAGAGCCATGAGCAAGAGGCTCCAAGAGGATTGGGCTATAGCTGTTGAAGAAGGCCCTAGGGTTCTCATGAACCTCAAGGTAGATTTCTGAGCCCATGGACCAAGGTTGGGTCCAATTATCTTTGTACATATTAGACTAGGATGTCATTATATTTGATCCTTGTATTTAGGGCTCCATAATGTAGGTAGGGTACCCTAAAAATATAGGATATTTCAGCCCTTGTATTTTAGGGCACCTAGACTAGTTTTTGTATTAGGGGTAGTTTTGTAATTTCACATGCACCAAGTGAATATTTGATGTGTGTGTTGGGAAATAAAATTTAATTGAATTGGTAGAAGCCCAATCCAATTAAATTTTAGAGGGGGAGGTGAGAATTTGCTTACTACACCCCATTGCCACATCATATAGTCACACTTTGTGCATGTCCTTCATGCTTTACATGTCTCATGACACCTAAGCACACTTAGTGGAAAATCTTGGAATTGATCTTGGATTAGTGGGCTGAAACATAACTAAAATTCACTAATCATAATTAGTGAAATTTTGGCTCCAAAGTTTGGCTCCACAAATTCAATTTCAAATTCAAGTGAAATTTGAATTGAAATTCAAATTTCCCTCCAATTTTGTGTGACACTTAGGCTATAAATAGAGGTCATGTGTGTGCATTTTTTTTAACTTTGATAATTTGAATATTAAACTTCAGATTTCAGAGCTCTTTTAGAGCACAAAATTTCGTGCTCTTCTCTTCCTCTCCCTTCATTCATCTCCTTCTTCCTCCAAGCTCTTATCCATGGCCTCCTATGGGGGTAAGCTTCTTCTAGACTCATCTTCTCCTTGAAGTGGCATATCTTCTCTCCCTTCCTTCTCCATTCCGCTGCCATTCATCTTCCAAGAAGCAAAGGAATCCATTGATGAAGAAGATCGTAGGCCTACAAGCTCCAATGGAGCTTACATCATGTGGTATCAAGAACATCTTCATCTAGGTGATGTTCTTTTGCTTCCTCTATCTTTTTGTTCGGTGAATTCTCTTTAACTCCTTGTTCTTCATCTTATTCTCCATGTATATCCTCCATTGTCTTGTGGTTTGGTGCTTTTTAGAGTAGATTAAAAAAAAACCTATTAAATCTTAGATCTACACTTGTTCTTGCATTTCTATGGTTCAAATTATGTAGATCTACTCTTGAATCTTGTTTTTGTGTTGATTTTAGGTTCTATCATTTTCATTCATAATATTCTTGTGCTAAACCTTTAGATCTAAATTTTCTTCCAAAATACTGATTAGAAAAAAAAACACAAAAATCTAAGTGTAAATCACTTAATCCATGTTGTCTTAGAGTCATGTTTAGTCATAGTAATTGTCACATTATGCTCTAAGTTTGTGTTGGATTTTTATTTTGTTTATTGAATTCTAGATACATTTGTTCATGTATTCTTGTCATTCTTAGCCTATCTTTTGAATTTTGAGTCTAATTCATGCATGTTATTTAGTTCATAACATGTTTTAAATCAATTCCTAGAAATAGTCTTGTTGTTGAACTCTGTTTTTTTGTTTTCTAAGTTTCCTACATGATGCCTATGATGAAGTTGAGTTGTGGTGCTGAGTTGTGGCTGAATTTGTGAATCAAATAAGTCTTAAGCTCTCTTGAATTGTGTTATTCAAGATAATTGAGCATAAGCAAACACAAATTGTAACTATCCAAGCCTTAAGCAACATAAACACTACTCTTGATTTCTAGGTTGAAATCGCTGGTACTGGCAGCTTGAACATACGAACTTGTATAAATTACTGGGAATTGGTCACTACGTGTTTTGAGCTGAAATTTTTACTGAATTTTCTAGACACCTGAAAAAAAATTATAAAAAAGAACCAAGCGATTTCAATTAAAGGAAAAAATAAGAAAAATCACACAAGTTGGCAGAAAAATCAGTGTCCAAGAAAAAAAAGTGAAAGGAAAGTGTGCTTGTTATTTTGGCTCAAAATTTGTTCTATAATTGATGACTATTTTATACCAATCCTAGTTCTGAAATTTCAATTGAAAATTATTGTGAAAACAAGTACCAAAACTAGAGGTTTCTTGAGTCTTTCTTTTTTAGTTTTTTTTACTCTACTCTAGAGCCATTCTAAGTTTCTCTTTGAGTCCTAGCTTGATTTTATGTGCTTTTCATTGCTTTAATTGTTGAATCATCCTTGAAAATTTGTCTTCTCAAAACTCTTTTGGTTTAGCTTTCATCTCATTTTTTGGTCTTTGGTTATTGCTTGTCTCTTTGTTTCCTTGTTTGTGAGTTACCATATAGGGAATTGGAAATGAGGATTGGTATCATCCCTTGAAGAATTTGAGTCAAGAAGCAAGGGGCCAACCACCTTAAGAGCTATTGGAATATGAAGCACTCCAAATTGAGTGAAACACAAAAGAGAGAATAGCCACCAAAATTGAGGACTTTTTTTTTGTAATTTGTAATTGGCAATTTTCTTTGCTTTTAAACTTTGTAACAAAAAGGCCTTTCATTGGAAGTAAGTTGAGAGCCTCCAATAGGTCACCCTACTTTCATTTGTGTGTAATAATTTTAGGAAATTTTCCCTTAGGATAGTGAATGTTTTGTTGGGAACATTAAATGAGGTCATCCAAACACTCTTAGGATCCGCCTAGTTTGCATTTCTTGCACTTTAATTTCTTGCTTACTTTCATAGCTTATTTCCTTTACTCTCCATTGTCAAACCGCCTAGGTAACTTGCCTTTTACCAATTAGTTTTTACCTTATCTTTCACACCTCTTTTAGTGTTTATTTTGGCTAGTTTCAACCATAGTTTCTTTTACCTTTTGTTTTCAAACCCCCAACAAGAAAGAACCATAACTTAGGAACCAACATGAGTCTTCATTCTTCATCTAGTGTTAATGGTGAGGGTTCAACTCCTAAGGACCCCTTGTATCAGATATTAGATGAGTTGAGATCCCTTAAGTTGTGGAAAGAAAAACAAGAGAGAAAAGAAAAAGGTAAAAAAAGATTGGAAGAAATAAGTCAAGATGAACGAGAGAAAATAAGAGAGGAAGAAAGAAGAAAACTAATGAAAGAAATGAAAAGAGAAAAACATGCCTCCTATAGTAGTCATGACTCTTGCAAAAGTTTAAGTGAAGAACTTGTTGGACCTTGTGGCCTCAATAATCTTAAGAGGGATAGGCTTAGAATGCAGAAGAAGCAACAACAATCAATTTAACAATGTTCTTTAAACATGTAAGACACAATTGATTGCAACAAAATAAATAAGATAAGGGAAGAGAGAATGCAAACACAGTTTTATACTGGTTCGGCCACAACCCGTGCCTACGTCCAGTACTCAAGCAACCCCCTTGAGATTTCCACTATCTTTGTAAAATCCTTTACAACTTCTGAACCACACAGGGACAACCCATCCCTTGTGTTCAGGAATCGTTACAACTCAAGAGACCCTCGGTCCCTTAATTAATTTCATTGAGTAAGAAGAATGAAAGAAGAATTCTCTCTTCAAGAGAATAATATTACAATGAAGATCATGTAAGAATCCTTATAGATTTTGCAAGTGTTTGGTCAAGGATTTCTTTTGAGAGAGCATTTGACAATGAAGTTCTTTTGGAATCTCTCTCATTGTCTTTTGAGAGGATAAGACATTTTTGTCAAGCAAGACTCTCTCTTCAATTTCGTCCCAAGTCACACATATATATAGGTCTTTGATGGCCATTCAAAATCCAAATGATAAGATGTGACTGTTGGCGATATTCCTTGAAAATCCTCTCTGGTAATCGATTACAGAATTAGTGTAATCGATTACACAGTTGTTTTTCTTGAAAAATTTTGACCCTTCATTTAAAATTTGAATTCCCAACGTTCAGAGTCTCTGGTAATCGATTACATATGATGTGTAATCGATTACACACTTTCAAACCATTGGTAATCGATTACATGTATTGGTAATCGATTACATGTGCCTTGAATGACTTGAAACCTTTCATTGTGAGGCAAGGCTTGATCTTGAAGAAATATTGAATCAAGGCTTTGTTTGTTGAAACAATCTTGTATTAATCTTGAAGCAAAATGAGCCTTGTTTGATTCTTCTTTTGACATCATCAAAATCATGTATACATACATTCATAGAACTTAGCGACTATTATAGAGGGCGTCATAGTTCACATACTAAACATCACTCCCAAAGAAGAGAAAAGGATAGAAGGCCTCAAGAGGTTAACATTAGCCTCCCATATTTCCATGGAAAAGATAATGTTGAGGCCTACTTAGATTGGGAAATGAAGGTTGAACAACTCTTTGCTTGCCATCATATTAGCGAAGAGAGAAAAGTTCCATTGGCTACCCTTAGCTTTCAAGGGTATGCCCTCTATTGGTGTACTTCCCTTGTTAGGGAACGAAGGATTCATGGGGATCCTCCAGTAGAGTATTGGAATGATATTAAGAGTGCCCTTAGGAAGAGGCACATTCCCTCTTACTATGAAAGGGAGCTTATGGACAAGCTCCAAAGGCTTAGACAATGGAGTATGAGTGTTGAAGAATATAGACAACAAATGGAACTACTCCTTTTAAGAGCTGGACTTAGGGAGGAGGAAAGAACAAGCATAGCTAGGTTCCTTAGTGGGCTTAATATGGAAGTGAGGGACAAGGTTAAACTCCTTCCATATAGGAACCTAGATGAGCTAGTCCAACTTTGTATAAGAGTGGAGCAACAACTTAAAAGAAAGCCTTCTTCAAAATCTTATGGCTCTCACTCTTATCCAAGGAAGGACCAAGCCCATGGAATTTTAGGGGCTGCACCTTTAAACCCAAGGAAGATAAGGGTAAGACCATAGAGAAATACACCCCTAAGACTAGTTCACAAGAAAGGACTAGTAACATTAAATGCTTCAAAGTCTTGGGAGAGGTCACATTGCCTCTCAATGCCCCACAAAGAAAACCATGATCATGAGGGGTGAAGACATTTATAGTAGTCAAGAGGAGAGTACTTCTTGCCCTTCCTCTAGTGGAAGTGAAGATGAAGTAAGGGGTGAAGAGTCTAGTGAGGAAGTCTACTCCCATGAAGAAGGTGACCTCTTAATGGTTAGAAGGCTCCTTGGAGGTCAATCTTGTGATCTATCTCAATCCCAAAGAGAGAACATCTTTCATACAAGATGCAAAATTTTAGATAAAACTTGTTTTCTCATTGTGGATAGTGGATCTTGTTGCAATTGTTGTAGCACAAGATTAGTTTCCAAGTTGAACCTCACTATCATTCCTCACCCAAAACCTTATAAACTTCAATGGCTCAATGAGCAAGGGGAAATGATAGTTAACCAACAAGTGAAGGTATCTTTCTCCATTGGGACATATAAGGATGAAGTTAATTGTGATATAGTTCCCATGGAGGCAGGACATATTCTTTTAGGAAGGACGTGGCAATTTGATAGGAAGATCATTTACAATGGCCTAACTAATGAGATTACCCTCACCCATCTTGGCACTAAATTTGTGTTGCATCCTCAAACACCTTCATAGGTGGCCAAAGATCAACTAACTATGAAATATAAGAGGGATGAGGAAGAAAAACTAGAAAAACAAAAGAAAAAGAAGGAAAGTAAGGCCTTGTCTTCAAAGGCCAAGGGGAAGGAAAAAGAGGAAAAGGATTCCTCCAAGAAGATTGTTAAGAAGGAAAATCATTTTGCAACAAAAGGTGATATTAAAAGAGTACTCCTTCTTAAACAATCTTTCTACCTTTTCCTATCAAGGGAAACATCCCTTAGCACTGCCACAATTCCTACATTTGAGAAGTTACCCCCAATGGTCCAAGAACTCTTACATGAATTTGGTGATATATTTCCCAAAGAGATACCCCCTGGGCTACCTCCTTTAAGGGGAATAGAACACCAAATAGATTTAGTCCCAGGAGCAAGCCTTCTTAATAGGCCAGCATATAGGACTAACCCTCAACAGACTAAGGAGATAGAGTCTCAAGTTAAAGAATTGTTGGAGAAGGGCTGGGTCCAAGAGAGCCTAAGCCCATGTGCTGTGCCAGTGTTGTTGGTGCCCAAAAAGGATGGTATATGGAGAACGTGTACAGATTGCAGGACCATCAACAACATCACTATAAAGTATAGGCACCTCATTCCTAGACTTGATGATTTGCTTGATGAGTTGCATGGTGCCAATATCTTTTCAAAAATTGATCTTAAAAGTGGGTATCACCAAATCAGGATGAAAAAGGGTGATGAGTGGAAAACTGCTTTCAAGACCAAGTTTGGTTTGTATGAATGGCTAGTGATGCCTTTTGAGCTCACTAATGCACCAAGCACCTTTATGAGGCTTATGCATCATGTCTTAAGGGATTTAATAGGTTGATTTGTAGTTGTTTATTTTGATGATATTTTAGTGTACAGTAGGAACCTAGATGATCACTTAGGACATCTCAGGCAAGTTCTTTTAGTCCTTAGGAAAAACACCCTCTATGAAAATATAGAGAAGTGTACTTTTTGTGTAGATAATATAGTTTTCTTAGGGTTTGTAGTTGGTAGAAATGGGGTCCAAGTGGACCCTGAGAAAATCAAGGCCATCCAAGAATGGCCCACCCCAAAAAGTGTGGGAGATATTAGGAGCTTCCATGGGTTAACAAGCTTCTATAGATGGTTCGTTCCTAATTTCTCTACAATTGCATCACCTCTCAATGAGCTAGTGAAGAAGAATGTTGCATTTACCTGGGGTGAAAAACAATAGCAAGCCTTTGCTTTGCTCAAAGAAAAGCTTACTAAGGCACATGTTCTAGCTCTTCCTGACTTTTCTAAAACTTTTGAGCTAGAATGTGATGCCTCTGGAGTGGGAGTTGGAGTTGTATTGTTAAAAGGTGGGCACCCTATTGCTTATTTTAGTGAAAAACTTCATAGTGCCACCCTCAACTACCCCACCTATGATAAAGAGCTTTATGCCTTAATAAGAGCCCTCCAAACTTGGGAACATTACCTTGTTTCCAAGGAATTTGTCATTTATAGTGATCATCAATCACTTAAGTACATTAGAGGGAAAAACAAGTTAAACAAGAGGCATGCAAAATGGGTAGAGTACCTAGAGCAATTTCCATATGTTATCAAATACAAAAAGGGAACAACAAATGTGGTAGCCGATGCCCTCTCTAGGAGACACACATTGTTTTTCTCCCTAGAAGCCCAAATTTTAGGATTTGATAAAATTAGGGACTTGTATGCTTTAGATGAACATTTCTCTCCCACTTACGAGAGTTGTGGGAAAAAGGCCCAAGATGGATTCTATTTGGTTGAGGGGTATTTGTTCAAAGAGGGAAAAACTTTGCATACCCCAAGGATCCATTAGGAAATTACTTATGAAAGAGAGCCACGAGGGTGGGCTCATGGGCCACGTTGGGATAGACAAGACCCTTGTCTTACTCAAAGAAAAGTTTTATTGGGCTCATTGCACTAGGTGTGCGGCTAGTTTACAATCCAAGTCTAGGGTGATGCCTCATGGGCTATACACACCCTTACCCATCCCCTCTGCACCTTGGGTAGACATTAGTATGGACTTTGTCCTTGGGCTTCCTAGAACCCAAAGAGGTGTAGACTCTATCTTTGTGGTGGTGGATTTAGCAAGATGGCACACTTTATACCATGCCACAAGGTGGATGATGCTTCCCACATCTCAAAACTCTTTTTCAGGGAAGTTGTGAGACTCCATGGTTTGCCTAGGACCATTGTGTTAGATAGAGATGCTAAGTTCCTTAGCCACTTCTGGAAAACCTTATGGGCTAAGCTAGGAACTAAACTTCTTTTCTCTACCACTTGTCATCCACAAACTGATGGGCAAACAGAGGTAGTGAATAGGTCTTTATCCACCCTTTTAAGGGCTTTTCTGAAAGGCAACCATAAGTCTTGGGATGAGTATCTTCCTCATGTAGAATTTGCCTACAACAGGGGGGTTCATAGAACCACAAAGCAATCCCCTTTTGAGGTTGTCTATGGGTTCAATCCCCTAACATTGTTAGACATCATTCCCCTCTCACTGGACACTTCTTTTATACATAAAGAAGGGGAATCTAGGTCAGAGTTTGTAAAGAAGTTGCATGAGAGGGTTAAGAACCAAATAGAGAACCAAACAAAGGTGTATTCAACTAAAGGCAATAGAGGAAGAAAAGAGCTAGTTCTTAATGATGGTGACTAGGTTTGGCTCCATCTTAGGAAAGATAGATTCCCTACTAAAAGGAAATCCAAGCTTAGCCCTAGAGGGGATGGACCTTTTCAGGTTTTGGAGAGGATCAATAACAATGCCTATAGGTTGGACCTCCCAGAAGAGTATAGAGTCAGCACCACTTTTAACATTTCTGATTTAATTCCTTTTCCAGGTGGAGCTGATATTGAGGAGGAGGAACTAACAGATTTGAGGTCAAATCCTCTTCAAAGGGAAGGGGATGATGCAATTCTCCCTAGGAAAGGACCAGTCACTAGAGCCATGAGCAAGAGGCTCCAAGAGGATTGGGCTAGAGCTGCCGAAGAAGGCCCTAAGGTTCTCATGAACCTCAAGGTAGATTTCTGAGCCCATGGACCAAGGTTGGGTCCAATTATCTTTGTACATATTAGACTAGGATGCCATTAGATTTGATCCTTGTATTTAGGGCTCCATAATGTAGGTAGGGTACCCTAAAAATATACGATTTTTCAGCCCTTGTATTTTAGGGCACCTAGACTAGTTTTTGTATTAGGGGTAGTTTTGTAATTTCACATGCACTAAGTGAATATTTGATGTGTGTTGGGAAATAAAATTTAATTTAATTGGTAGAAGCCCAATCCAATTAAATTTTAGAGAGGGAGGTGAGCATTTGCTTACTACACCCTATTGCCACATCATATAGTCACACTTTGTGCATGTCCTTCAGGCTTTACATGCCTCATGACACCTAAGCACACTTAGTGGAGAATCTTGGAATTGATCTTGAATTAGTGGGTTGAACCATAACTAAAATTCACTAATCATAATTAGTGAAATTTTGGCTCCACAAATTCAATTTCAAATTCAAGTGAAATTTGAATTGAAATTCAAATTTCCCTCCAATTTTGTGTGACACTTGGCTATAAACAGAGGTCATGTGTGTGCATTTTTTTCAACTTTGATCATTTGAATATTAAACTTCAGATTTCAGAACTCTTTTAGAGCACAAAATTTCGTGCTTTTCTCTTCCTCTCCCTTCATTCATCTCCTTCTTCCTCCAAGCTCTTATCCATGGCCTCCTATGGTGGTGAGCTTCTTCTAGACTCATCTTCTCCTTGAAGTGGCGTCTCCTCTCTCTCTTCCTTCTCCATTCCGCTGCCATTCATCTTCCAATAAGCAAAGGAATCCATTGATGAAGAAGATCATAGGCCTACAAGCTCCAATGGAGCCTACATCACTAGATGTGTTACTATCCAAAATATAGCCCTTCCTCTGTAGAAGAACAATTTATGATTTATTCAATATTAATTTTATGGAGCAAGGAACATATCATTCTTAGATTTAGTTAACATTGATGATCTCAGGTCAAATAACATAAAGAAAATAATGTTTTTCACTAATTTAACTTTTTCTCATCAACTCATCATCAATATTATTGTTAGCTTTTTAATAAAGGAAATTCTAATAGGTTAAATTATATAGGAAGAATTTGGACCAGCAAACTGAGCATTACCAATAAGCACAAGAATAAAAAATAAAATTAATTCAAATAAACACATCTAAGACTAATTAAAGTAAAGTAAAACAAATTAAAATAAAATTAGAGCAAACTAAAATAAACTATATGTGGGATCTAAATCAAATAGACACATGTCCTTGTAAACTATCCTACATGGGACATTCAAATTGGAGAATGGACTCCTGTTGGTTGGAGATGGAAGTGGAATTAGAGGCGCAGGTTTTATAGTTTGGAGGAAGATGAGTTCCATCAGTTATGGCTTATTTTATCTGGGGTAACATAGACTAGAGAAGTACCAGATTCTTGGATTTGGAATAGAACTGCAGAAGGGAAATTTTCGGTAGCATCAACATATGTTTTGGTTAGTGAAGGTATGACTGTTAATTCATATCGGCATGAGTTCATATCAAATAGATTTTGGAAATGTGTTGTTCCTTTCAAACTTCTGGTTTTTTCATGGAAGCTTTTATGGGGATGACTATCAGCTCGTGAGACTTTAATAAATAGAGGGTGTTTGTTGAACAACCTAGTTGTGTGTTCGGTGAGTTCGACCTTGACACTTGAAATCCCATTTTTTGTGCAGTGTCCGTTTTCTCAGTAGGTTTGGAATGCTATTTTTTTATGGTTGGGTTATAGCATGGTTCAAATTAATTTGCTGCAACATCATTACATTCAATTTGGATTTTTGTTTAGAGGAAAGAGGCTGCGAAGGGTCAGATTGTTGGGATTTAATTCCAAATATAGGGATCCAATCAATCAGCCTAATTTTGATTCTAACAGACAATCATCAATCCTAACCACATGTTTTCTATTCATGTATAGAGGAATTACTGTACAGAGATAAATAGAACCCCTTTGTGTTCCCATACTCAAAATCATGATGAAAAGCTGTATGTGGAAGCATACCTGGATTAGCCATAATGGAATGATGATGATGAAAGGTTGATCAGAAAATTGGGTTTTGTGATCTTCCAATTGTAGAGAGCCCTTATCTTTCCTTCTCTGAAGGTTTCTCTTCTGACGGGGATAAAGAGAAAACTGTAAGCATTTACGCTGCTTTTCATTGCTCTCTACAAATGGGGACCATAACCCCTTATATTGGTAACTGTCATCAGTTACCCCACATTTGATAATTATAATTTGGCCCCTCATCAAATTATAATATTACTAGTATCTACACAATTATCCTTTCATGACATATATGCCCTCAGCCATACTTTTATATTAATTAGACCACTTTAATATTTTGGCTAATTATATAATAGCCCTAACTCATTCAATTATGAGATATATATATATGTATGACCCAAAATTACTAAAAATCTCCCACTGGTCACAAATATATATATATATATATATCGTTAATCCTTATGAATGTGTTAGACTTTATGAGCTCAAAATTTGCCATTACATTCCTTGAGGATATTCCAAAAATCTTGTCCATTGATTACATCAGCATGTAGAACCAAAGCAGTTTTCATTGTATCAATCACAACTAAACTCATCAATGATCACTAATGCTGACAGAATCAAATGACATAGACTCATCATGAAATGTGTAGCATGAAAATTACGTGAAGGTGGCCTGTACACGTCTATTTTCAAATGGTCCTACTTTACCTCAATGAGATCATTTAATAACCTTAGTGTACAAAGTGTAATAACTGAATAATAAACCATATTTATATATATAACCAAACATATCCAAAAGTCAATGTATGCATACATAAAGTCTAACATAGAACATAAAATACACAAAAGTGACTAACTCCCACTAAACCAAAGATTCCTCGAATTGTAAAACACCCATGTGAGCAACATGCTCATGAAAGACCTTGGGTGGAAGTCCCTTAGTAAGAGGATCCGTTATCATGGAGTTTGTCCTTAAGTGTTCTATGGAAATCTGTCCACTCTGTACCCTTTCCTTAACAACTAGGAACTTAATGTCAATATGCTTCGACTTGGTCGAGCTCCTATTGTTGTTAGAGTACAATACAACTGATTTGTTGTCATAATATAACTTAAGTGGTCTTTCAATTCCTTCCATAATTTGCAGCCCCGTGACAAAATATTTCAGCCATATTCCATGATTTGATGCCTCATAGCATGCCACAAATTCTGCCACCATGGTGGATGAAGTAGTAAGGGTTTACTTGGCACAGCACCAAGAAACCGCACCACCAGCTAACATGAAAATGTGACCTGAAGTGGATCTCAAACTATCTAGGCATCCTGCAAAATTCGAGTCAAAATACCCAGTGATCTACAACTGATCTGACCTCTTGTATGTGAGCATATAGTACTTTGTTCTCTTCAAATACCTCATAACCCTTTTGGCTGCTTTCCAATGATTCATTCCTGGATTGCTCAAATATCTGCCTAACACTCCAACTATGTATGCTATATCCGGACGCGTACATACTTGGGCATACATCAAACTCCCTACAACTGATGCATAGGGAATCTTCTCCATTTCTTGAATTTCCAAATTTCCTTTTGGGCACTGTTTGAGACTAAACTTGTCTCCTTTAGCAACTGGAGTATCCCCGGATTTACATTCCTGCATGCCAAACCTTTTAAGTACCTTTTCGATATATCTCCTTTGTGATAATCCTAGAATACCTCGAGATTGATCTCGGTGTATCTGAATTCCTAATACAAAGGAGGCGTCACCAAGATCTTTCATTTCGAAGTTTCTTGATAGAAATCTCTTAGTTTCGTGCAACATGCCTATATCATTAGTGGCAAGCAGTATGTCATCAACATATAAGACTAGAAAAATGTATTTGCTCCCACTGAATTTGTGATACACACAATCATCAATAAGATTCATCTCGAAACCAAATAAGAGAATTACTTGATGAAATTTGTGGTACCATTGACGAGATGCCTGTTTTAGCCCATAAATGGATTTTGTCAGTTTGCAAACCATATTCTTTAGGTCTCCTGACACAAAGTTTTCTGATTGCACCATATAAATTGTTTCATCAATGTTTCCATTGAGAAACACCGTCTTAGCATCCATTTGATGAAGCTCCAAATCATAATGTGCAACAAGAGCCATGATTGTCCTAAAAGAGTCTTTCGATGAAATTGGAGAAAAAGTCTCTTTAAAGTCAATCCCTTCCTTTTGAGTATAGCCCTTTGCCACAAGATGAGCCTTATACCTCTCCACATTACCTTTGGAATCCCGCTTGGTCTTAAATATCCATTTGCAACCAATGGGTTTCACACCTTCTGGTAATGGGACAAGTTCCCAAACTTTGTTGTCTTGCATGGACTTATATTCCTCATTCATTGCTTCAATCCACTTTTCTGAGTTGGAATCTTGCATGGCTTGATGGAAGTTGACTGGTCATCTTCCATCATACCATTATTTTCCTCATGTTCCTGGAGAAATACCACATAATCATCTGGAATAGCACTTCTCCTTTCTCTTGTGGATCTCCGCAAAGGTATTGGCTCACGAAGCATAGGTTCTTGAGGATCTTGAGTTTGTTCTTCATGAATGACCAAATTATCTTGAGTGGGGGATTCAATAACAATATCTTGTAGAGGTTCTGAATTTGCTTGATCAAAAGCAACTGTATGAATCGATTCTGAAATTGTTACTGATTCTTCCTCTAAGACAAAGTCTCTAACCTTATTCTTCCCCCCAAACTCAATATCCTCAAAGAATGTAGCGGTTCCCGTCTCAAAAATTGTCTTTAATTTGGGATCATAAAATTTATAGCCCTTGGATCTTTCAGAATAACCAATAAAGTAGCTGCTCACTGTTCGGGAGTCCAATTTCCTTTCATTTGGCTTATAAGGCCTTGTCTCATTTGAACATCCCCATACATGAAAATGTTTCAGACTAGGCTTTTGCCCAACCCAAAGCTCATAAGGTGTTTTTGCAGCTGCCTTGGTTGGCACTCTATTTAGAATGTAAGCTGCAGTCTTTAGTGCCTCTCCCCAAAGTGACTCTGGTAAGTTAGAGTGACAAATCATGCTTCTTATCATATCCTTAAGAATTCTATTTCGCCTTTCAGCCACACCATTCATGCTAGGTGACCCTGGCATGGTGGACTATGGGACGATTCCACATTCCTCTAGGTACTTGGCAAAAGGCCCTGGACGTTGTTCACTTGAACTGTCATATCTGCCATAGTATTCACCACCACGGTCAGATCTGACACACTTTATTCTTTTGTTGAGTTGATTTTCAACTTCAACTTTAAATGTTTTGAACACATCCAAAGATTGTGACTTTTCATGTATAAGAAACAAGTATGCATATCTAGAGTAATCGTCTATGAATGATATACAATACTGTTGACCATTCCATGAAGGTGTATGAAATGGCCCATAAATTTCTGTATGTATCAATTCCAAGACGTCTGTAGCTCTATATGCACCTAATTTCTTGCTTTTGGCCTGTTTACCTTTAATGCATTCAACACAAACATCAAAGCTTGTGAAATCAATGGAATTCAAGATTCCGTTTGACACAAGTCGTTCAATTCTATTCTTAGAAATGTGACCTAAGCGTTTGTGCCATAATGCTCCTGAGTTTGTATTATCAATTCTACGCTTAGTACCACGCAATTCTGCATTAAAGGATTCACCATAGGAGAATACAGTATCAAGTAAATATAGATTATCATTAACCAAGAGTGAACCGGTTCCAACAATATCTGAATTAAAAGACAACATGAACACATTGTTTCCAAATGAATACAAATAACCCAATTTGTCCAAATAAGAAACTGAAACCAAATTCCGTCTAAATGACGGTACAATAAAAGTGTCTTTCAAATCCAAATAAAAACCAGTACTAACACAGATTTCTTTTATGACATGCTACATGCTGGTGTTTATGGTTGTATCGAAATTCTGTAATTTTCAAGGATAATTTCTTTCCTGATGTGCAGAGTGTAGTTTAACATATTCAGAGTATTTCTTGGACCTGGATGAAGTATATGGCAGGGACATGGTCCTAGTTCTTTCTTTCGCAAGTTGGTGTACAAGTCCTTTATTATGCTTTTAGCATTTGTTAAGCTGGTGGATTGTACTGCTTTCCCGTTTTGTTGAGATGTTTTACCTTGTAATTTGCTCTGTTTTGTGGTCACACAACGTGCCCGATTAGTAAAATTCTTGATTTTCCTTTCAAAAAAAAAACTAACCTACATAAAACTAAATAAAATAAAATAAAAAGTAAACAAACTAAAATAAAAATAAACAAGCTAAAATAAACTAAAAAGTAACAACAGATCCTATGTCTGAGTTTTGAATTTAAATAGACACACCTAATAGACTAATAAGTTTAGTTTTTATCTGGTTGTCATCAGCAGTCTCTGCTGCCTCAATGACATTCTCCAGCTTACATATCTCTTGAACAATTGTTTTGCTATGCAACTAGGAAAGGAAAGGAAAAGCTGCTAAGACCATTCATTATCTTCCACCCGATTAAAGATTACCACCGGATAAGAAAAAATAGCTTTAAAAGCAAGAGAAAAAGAAATCTTATTTTTGCAAAATATCTTTTATCTTATTCTAACACGACAATTCTCAGCTTCATCTGCAGAAACTATCTATCTACGTGCTTTGTATGGATAGGTTACTTGCCTCCATTCATCCATTTCTTAAACCATTTGAAAAGTATCTCTTTAGCATAACTAGTTTTTCCTAAGAGAAGGCCACATAATTACATATTAATCAATAGGGGTAGGGGTGATGTCAAAATTAGGACTCAGTCTCATTTATATCTTGATTTTCAATAGATCATAACAGAACTTAAAAATATAAAGGACCTTCAATGTTTATTACAGCTAAAGCCACTAAATGGTAGGCATTAATAACAGTATATATCCAATCACTGATATAAATTAATGAAATACCAAAAATATGCTTCAGTTCCTTCTGAGCTTCTCGGATAATATAAGCTAAAGAAATTCATATTGAAGAAAACAAAAATTACTTCATAAATTTTGTTGAAGAGAAGGCCAGTGCAAAAAACATATTTTCCTAAAAAAGATTATGAACGAGTATAGATACCACCTGATAGACCATCTTCCAGTCCCATTCGGTATATGACGAGAAGCTGAGATGCAGAAGCTCATAATGTCCAATGTCAGGAGCATCTTTGGTTGACTTTTTCTTAGAGAACAATTTATCCATAAAAAGTGTGTTCAGATGGGCAAAAGTAAAAACAGATGAAGCACTAAAAGCCATTTATGCTTTAACATTGCTTGGATTTATTTATTTTTAATATTTTTATGAAAGAACTTGCACCAGCTGTCACAATGTCTTTGGATGAGATTCTAAAGAACTAAATAATTTCCAGAGTCAGTATTTTTTTTACTGAAACATTTGCAGGTTATTCCAAATTTCCAATGAACTGAATGGTTGCATGTTTTATTGGGAATCATAATTCAGAGTTTTAAACTAAATATAAATATAAATGATGACATAATTTGTTTTAATAATTGAATAAAGTGTAAAAGGCTAAAAATAGTAAAATAAAACATTTCTGAAAGAGAGTGATCATCTACTTGGTGCTTGGTGCATTTTTGTGGTATTTGATTACTAGAATGTTTGAGATGATCATACAATTTTCATTATGTAAATTTTCTTTAGAAAAGTGATAGTAATGCATCGCGAATAAAGCTAATATTTGATTTACTGGGTTGGGGAACACTCGTGGTCTATGATCAAGAATGAAAAATTTAAAAGTTATTATATAAAAATGTTAGAGGGTTTCAAATGTACTTTTGGAGAAGGAATTCTAGTGTATTTTTACTCTCAATGTACTTCTGAAATTATCTAAATGGTATCTCAAGCATGCACTATTATGCCAAAAACTATCTTAAAATTGAGAGCCTATTAAAATTTTGAATAAAGTATCTAACATCCATTTTTTTTTATTATGATTAATGTGATTTTTAACCGTCAAAAATTGAAATAAAATAAAATAATATTAAAATTAATATCACATTATCACTTAATGAAAAAAATAGACAAAAATGATTAAAAGCTAAAACGGAGAAAAAAATTGGGAAATATTGACTCATTTTTTGAAAAATTTAGGAACCAAAATCACAAATTATAAAAAGTTCATAAATGGAAAACACTTTACACTGATTTTTTTATAAGAACTTAGAATGTAATTAAGTATATTTAAAAAAAAAATAACTACTTATTTTGTATTAGTTTTTGAAAGAATTATTAAAAAAACAAGTGATTATTTCTCTTCAATTAAGTTAAATGAAAAAAGTTTATGGTTTACATGATTGCAAATATTTTTCATTTTAAAAGCCAGTAATAATCAGTATTTTTGATAAATTATTCAAAATAACTTCCAAATATAGTAAGATTTTTTTTTTTTAAAAAAAAGAGTTTTTTAAACGAGTCTACTAAATTCTTAAAAGTGACATCTTTTCAAAATAAAAATAGATTTTCACAAGAAAACAGTAAAAAAAAACAAACAAATGAATTGTGAAGATCGCTTAACCGTACGGGCTCCATTGCATCCTAAAAACTACTCGCAAGACGAGATTGATTCAGCATTGCAATGATTGTTATCACTTACTTGTAGATATGCCAACTAGTGCTAGCTTTCCATCATTGCAAAAAGAGATAACATTAGCCAAGACTAGAAAATAGTTATATAGTTATTTGCAGCAATATTAAACAAAGTTTGCATGCAAAAATTTAACTCAATCTAGAATTGTGATATACATTGTAGGCCTAAAAGTACACGAAGCTAACATTACTGGTCAAGGGGAAGATAAATCAGCTCCACATACAAACCAGATTAATGAAAAGGGGCATTCAGATCTTTCTTCAGCCAACAACATGGTACATGCATTGACAGCTAGTGGATACTCATAATCATAACACTAGTATGTACTTATTCTACAGTTATCATGATGAACTTTTCACTAATCTAATCACCAAAGACTAATAATATTTACCCCTCCTCTTCATCATAGTCTTCCTCCTCCTCTTCTAGTGGCCTACCAAGTTGTGCAAGCTGCAGTGAATCAATGGCCATCTTGTCCACATCAGAAAGTGACCACCCCGGAATTTCTTCATGCTTGCTCTCTGTTGGGGGTTCAGGCAATGAGGCATCAGGTTCAGGCACCGAGGCGGAGGCATCAGCTTCTGCACTAGCCTTTTTGTCATCGTTTTCATTCGTGATGGCATTCAGATCAATGTTCCGGAGGGAATCCGTGCTTACAACAGGAACAACGGGAGCTGCAATATTCTCCTCCTTTGGTATCTCCTTTGACTCAGAACCATTATCCATTGCTATACTTGTGTTTGTATTTTGTGGGTTGCTCGGCTGAACAGAAGTGCAAGGCTCAGATTCAGCATCTTGATGATATGTCTCTCTATTTAAAGGTGGTCGCCCTCGGCCACGGCCTCTTCCTCTACCTCGGCCTCTTCCCCTACCAGTACTGCCAGTGTGGCCCAACTCAAGCTGGGATAGAAGAAAAACATTATTGAGCAAACAAAACATGGTATATTGAGGGACTGCTAGGCACATATACTTTACACAGGAACATTATTAAATCTTGCAAGAGTTGCAGGATTTTCTTGTGTTCCACAAATGACAAACTAAGCTAAAAGCAACCGTTATTGAGGCAGAGACAAAAATATGTTTTTTCCGCAGGGCCATTTGGTTTGAGAAAACCTTTTTATTTCATTTATTATTTTCACTTTTAACTAATGAATACCCTATAAACACTTTTGAAAATAGGAAATAAAGAGAAAACAAGGAAGCATTTTTGTAGTAAAAAAAAGAAAATATAAAATGTTATCTTAAACCGAATAGCGCCTTTGAGTACCAGACTTGGTAATATTGGAAAGAATGCATGCACATGTGGAAGTATGGCTTATACATTTTTTTGTTTGCAAAAACTGAAAACTTTTGTGAAAATAATATTACAAGCTTGTGAAGAAAATCCATTTTGTAAGCAGAGAAAAGAAGGTTTCCACAAACAATACGGAAAGATAGACATGTTATTGAGGGCTTTTGTGCAAATACAAGGAAAAATGCAATTACCATCTTGCTCCTCTTAGCCTCTTCATCGCTGTCATTACCATCATCACCAATAGCTTTCCTGGAAAAGTACATGGCATTTTTAAATGTCAGTACATCAATAACAATATGCATATCAAGAGAGTGAAACAACAAAACAAACAGATACTGGACTTCAAACCTTCTTTTTGTAATGACCCGATCATCAGGACCAGCCTCAGCATGGCCATGGCCATGGCCGTAGTCAGGAACCCTGCTAACAACGTCCCTCAGAAAGTCAAAGACATTATAGCTTTGTACACAATGTTTTCTGCAATTTACATTCTCCACTTGTTAGACTTGACTTCATAGTTCATAGTAATTATTGAGTTCGGAAGGAAGATAAGGGAAACAGTATAATATCATAATCAAACAGGATCTGAATAGATAGTCTGTTCAGACAGTAGAACTAGAAGTTTGTTGGACTTTGGAGCTAATCAAAGGGCAATATTAACAAAAAACATAAAATACTTGAACATGGAATGAGGGAACAACATAATTACAAACAATTTCTTCAAAAGCATCATGGAAAAGATTTCTTCAACAACTCATACAAACAGTTTATTTGTTTACAGAATTACAGTCACATGCACTCAGGAAAGACTTAAAAGAATTAGCAAGGAGAACAGACAACTTCTCTAAATTCAATCCATAAAATGTTCTTTTGCTCATCCTCCCTGTTTCCCAATGTTCACACCAGCAACAATTTCAGTGCAGAATTTGGAATTTACTCCTTATTTCATCTTCACAATTTATGATTTTTTAGAGGACAATTTTTCCCCTGGGGTTCATCCAATCATGCTTAGAAGAAAAACTGATTCAATTCGGAATGAACTCAGGAGCATGAAAGGCAGGATCGAGCTGGGAAGGGTGAAACCCACCCCCAACCCTTCCATCTATACAAGGCTTTGCTTAATGGATTCACATCTTGACTGTATTCCATGTTCAGGTAAGAGAATAAATTCTTTGAGAAGGCAAACATTTCCAGAGAGAATTTATATAAATTTGTTCTCCAGTGATATTAAATAACTTTTCTCATTCATTGTTATAGCTGATAATTTTACAAAATAGTTTCATTGAATGTTACAAACTTGGCAGCGGGAAGAATAAGAATAAGTAGGAAATGCAAAAAATGATGAGCATACAACATAATCTTCCTTCTCATGAATGACCCAGTTTGATGTACTTCCATGATCTTCACTCTCATTTCCTGGTTCATTCCTTCCCATGCATGACCTAGTCTTGGCAGCAAAATCATAGTAAGCATAGTTGTTAATCCCGGAATAGTGGAGTGGAGTGGCCAACCCTAAAGTGGAATAGTGGGATGGCCGCTGTTCTAATTTTTTTTTTTCTTTTTTAACCTATTCCGAAAATTTTTAATATATATTATTTTAGATTTTTACACATATATTTTGTATTATTAATAATAATAATCTATGTATTGTTTAATAAAATTTATATTCTTTTTTACTTAATATATATATATATATATATTAATATATATTATTTAGAATTTTTAATATTATTTAGCTTATTATATATTATGTTTCATTGAGTTTTTATTACTACTATAGTTGATTTTATTACTATAACTTTAGTTATTATTATTTAGTTCATTACATTATACCATAGAACAGTACACTGTACACATATCAAGTTAAAAACCCATCCTTGTAAAAATATATTGCAGAGAAATGTTGGACTTGGGGCCTAAGGCCCAATAAATCAGAAAAAAGAAAAAACATGCCCTATAAAGCCCTAAGGACCCGACCCATCATTCACGTCTCCTGTGACGGAACACAAATGGAAGAGCGGGAAGTTGGTCGCAACACAAGGGAAGTCGCACAGTGTTTGACATGGCAGATTTCACTTGGGCTTCAGAGTAGCAAAACCCAAATGCTTCAAAAGGGCAACCATGGCTGGCTCGCTCCGCCTCTATTGCAGCCGCTACAACCGCAACTCTAAAACGCAACGCAAGAGTGCTTTGCATCACGCCTCACTGCCATGATAGCGGCTGCTCTGACAGCTATGGACAACTATGGTAGTAAGTATACACGGACTGATATAGTATATACATATTTAATTGTGAGAAGAAGGGCCAATAAAATGAAACTGGAGAAACATGACCAGATCTTCCTTTTTCCAAATAAAATGTTATGTTCTATTAATCAGCATTTTTATGCAATTGTCAGTGCAGATGTAGTTTCAGAAAACATAATAGATTTAATTTCACTTGAGTTGGGCCCATTTTGAATTTTAAATTTTAATAACTTCAAGTCCAAATGACTGAGACTTTTGGAAGCCAGAAAATTGTTGTCATGCAGCATTCTTGGAATAGATTAAGGCTTTAGAAACAGTTAAATATATTGCAGCATGAAGAAAAAAAGGGTTCTCTCCGTTGAACAGACATGTTTCTAATTTGAAAGTAGAATTGTAGAGAAAGCTACCAATTGTTGGACTGAAATATCCTTTTATTCTTAATACAAATAATAATGTACAAAGATAAAAGAAATAAAGGAAATATTTTCTAAGAAATTAAAAACTACAGTACAAGCCAATGGAACCATGAGGTTCATCAGGCCCATGAAGTTCCAGCAACCATCCCAACCACCTCTAGCCTGTTAAATCAGCTTGTCCCTGAAGCACCATCACTGTTCACATGTTCATGTGCATTTTTGCTGGAGTTTTTCCAGCACGTGTACACCATGTACAGCTGTTAGCCTTGCCGTTGGATCCATTCTGTTTGTTGATGCCTTCCCAGTTAGTTCTGGGGGGAACAGTTGCACAAAATCTACATTTGTGCCAATACCCTCTTTCTAGGGATTTCTTGTTTGTATTGTCTATCACGGATCCCATGCCAGACAATGATCCAGCAGTATTGGGTCCTCAAACAAAGGCCCTTGTGTCCTTCATTTTTTCTTCCAATCCTGCCTAAATGTTGAAAAAGCTTAATAGTAGGAACTATTTGTATTGGGTCCCAGCTGTTAAGATTGGTTTTGTGGCCAAATACATTATGATCACCAAGAAGGCTGAAGAAGCCTCTTAGGTATTGCCTATTCCTTGTCTTGCTTCTTTAATTGCTTCCTGTTCTAGAAAGGTATCCTAGTCTCCCAATCCACCTCTTCTCATAACTTATCAGCATTGTCTAGGTCCAGTGCTAGTCAAGGAACCTCCCATTGAAAGTTCAAGGGACTCACGTCCAGTCTTAATCTCTTTGTCATGTCCATTGAAAGGTTATTCAATTTATTAATTCTCCTAGTGATGCTCATAGGGATGTCATGGTTAGAAATCTGAAGTCATTTTGATTTTATTTCATATATTGATGCAAATTGGGTAAGTTGCCCGACTATCAGTCAGTCTACTTCAGGTTACTGTGTTCTTACTGGAGGTAATCTCACTTCATGGAAGAGTAAAAAGCATAATGTTGTAGCCATATCTATTCAAAGGTATACTAAGCCATGGGTCTCATGACATGTGAACTCATAGGGCAGAAGCAATTATTCCAAGAGTTAAATTTTGTAAAGTAGGCCCTGTGAGTCCCATATGTGATAGTCAGGCATCCTTGCACATGTGCATTTAGATTTTAGATTGACTGTCACTACATAATGTGTTGGTTCTATTCTAATGATTAACCAGCAGAGATCTTCACTAAGTCTCTCTGGGGACTGAGGATATCATACATATGCATCAAGATGGATGAATATGAATTATAAGCACCAGGTTAGGGGGGAATATTGAGATTACAATAGGATTGCATTAGGATTTAGAGATACAGGCTGAGATTGCGCTAGAATATTTGATTTCATTGTAATTAATTTCCCTTTATTTTCTGTACATAATTAGCCAATTAGGCTGAAAATCTTATAGATCTTCTTGTATTCTTTCCCTAATTATGGGAAACCCATTGTATAGGGTTTCACTGTTTCTATATATGATATGGAATGCAGGCTCCTTCCCGAGCAAGTTTTCAATCAATCTCAAAGTTTCCTTCAGATTCAAGTTAAGATATACAAAATAAAGTTCATAGAACACACGAGACACAAAAAATTATGCTGAAGTGACAGTGCAAATAAGATATACCAATAAAGTTTAACAATCTACTTCACACATGGATGCATAGTCCAACAAGCAAATTACCTTTTAAACATAAATAAACAATTCTAATCAAGTTTAGCCATTCATATTTAATTTACATTATTAAGAATTTTTTTAAACTTAAAAAATTGCTACTTTCCTGTTTCACATTTAGCTTCCATTTATAACTTGGACATATGGAAAAGGGGAAAGTGAGAATTAAAATCAAAGCTAAAAACATTACCCAGTTATAAAGGCATTATTCTAAGTTCTAGAGTTAGTTCTAAATCACTATGGGAGATTGAAGAAACGTAATTATAGCATAAAAGACTTACAAATGCAATGAATTCATGGTCTTCGCTCCTCTTTGAAGAGTTATTTCATAAGTGCGGTCACAAAGATCTTGCAAAAATAGTTCTAGAGCTTTAGCTGTAATGCATTCAGGAGCAACGTCAACAATGTATATAACAGAAACAAACAACCAGCAGCCTGAAGTTAACAGCAGAGTAATTCAAAGCAACTCACAAACTAAAACAGGCACAGCCAGTGCTATCTTTCCAACATCCTCATCTGCCTGCATTATCTTCTTTATCCGAGCCTGCAATTTGAAGATTTCATCACATCAAATAAAGCGTTCTTTTACAAGATATCACTCCTTGTAATACTTAATAGACAAGTAGAAGAATTTAGCAGAGTCCAAATTACAAATTAACACCCTTATGAACATCATTTAATTCAACTTAAAACTTAATTAGAAGTCAATAAAAGTGGTGTCTCTCCCTGTCTCCCTAAATTCTTGCCCCTCTTGAAATAAGGAAAAATCATTGTCTCCCAACCCTCTAATAAATGGTAATTACTGTAAGTTTTTTTATTAACTATGCATGATGGCTTCTGTATGCTGAGAAAGTAAAATGGATTAACCTGCTAGATGACTGATAGAAACAACATATTTTATTAGAGAAAAATAGGTATAAACCCCAATTACAAAGATCAGGATCACTCAGACACTCACAAAACTAGAAAACAAAATATAGAACACTGCAAAACTTTGAGTGTCTGCATCTCTTCTCAATTCCCAAATGGCCTCAAAACTCATTATTGGCCGGATCTCCTCTCCCTTATCTTTCCCTCCCTTTTTCATTGCTTCTGATTGTTTGCCCTTCCTTCCTACCCTCCTTGCCATGTATGGCAAGGTTGTTACAACCAAAATTCCTCTTCTACCCCTCACCCGTATTTCCTACCTGGTTTGGCAAAGCTTTGCCAAACAATATCACCAGGCTAAAAATTATCAGAAATTGAAAAGTGTCACTGCAATTATATCATCAAACATTCCTCCCAATTTTTGATATCATAATGAATTCCTAAACGAAAATTCTACTCCATTATAAATCACTGTATTAAAGACTGATGTCAATTTAAGTCACAACTAGTTAGCTCACCATTATCAGAAGAACAATTGACATTTGATGTGAGTATTTGGCAAGCAATGGAAAAAAATTTATTCAGGTTTTAAAATACTAAAAATTTGAAGTAGACATAGGTTTCAAACAGAATTCGGGTTAACTTGAAAAACTGATTTAAGAGAAGATGAATTTTAACAATGGCATATATTGAATTGTTAAACTTAACAAAGGTTGGTTCTTTTTCAAGTCAACAATAGAAAGGAGGACAGTATGAGAATCACAATTATCAAAAACCATAACAACAGTCTCAACTAATACATCCATCAAGCAACCTTAAACAGCAGTACCCAAACAAACCCATTCCTTAAAAAAAAAAAAAAAAAAAAGAAGTAAAACACAGAACCTAAGTTAAGTCAAGCACCTAAAGTAGCATCACACATGTCCATAACACCTACATAACCACAAAATAAACCCATCCACTTCAATTATTAAGCACCATAGACCCAAACACGTAAACCCCTTATATCGTAACAAAGAATAAACAATTAGCATCAGCCAAAACCTTTTTTTTCACACACAAAAAAAAGAAAAAGAAAGAAAAAAGTTCAATCAAAATTAGCAACAAAAAAAATTCACTTTCCACAACTTTTCTTGCATCCAAGCAGCATAAACCAACGAAAGATAAAAACTTTACAAAGAGAAACTGAGAAACACTCACAGCAGGGAAACGGGTATCGAGCTTCTTCCTCATGGCAGCAGATTAGGGTTTTTAAAACTGAAGATTTGGGGGAATCAAAAGAAGCAGAAGAAGGAGACACAGAAAGTAAAATCGAAAGCTTTGAACAGAAAGAGCGACCCTATCATCAACACGATGAAATCGAAGAAACTCATTTCAGATCCATAGGCCATTCACTCCTCTAAGATTCATTCAACGAAATATGCCTCGGTGGAGGGTTTGTTAGGGCAATGCGTTGGTGATGGACATCGCGTCACGGCCCAATACGTGCAGAACATCTAGGCAGAGTGGGTTCAAAAGAAGGAGTCAAAACGGTGACGTGTTGAGATATCATTGGGACATTTTCTTTCCTTCGTTTTAAAGTACGAACGCAAACCAGTCAGTCAGCTAGTAGATATGTTGAGACTAAAGCAGTGCATAGGTCAGCGACATTGTATGAAAACTTGTGTTTATGAAAAAACCACAATTTTGTAAAATTAATTTTAATTCGAGCTTAAAAAATAAGGATTATTTTAAGTTTTTAACAACTCTTGATTGATTTCTGAAGGAAAAAAATTCTTTATTGATTTCAATTATAGGCTAAATTTTATTTTTATTTTTTTTTTATAATATGGTCTCTTATCTTTTAAAAAATTGATTTTGTATGTATATCCTTTCAAAATAGTTTTATTCAAAACTATTAATGTTATAGCTTCTGAATTAAATTGTTCTCCCATTTTGATCAAGCTTAACGACATTTAAAAAAATGTTTTTACAAAGGAATTTTTGTTTTAGGATTCTTGGCTCCTTGAACTTGACCTAAAAATGTTGTTGAGCACATATGGTTCAATTCTATTGATGATGATCTTCTCTCTAAGCTTATTATTTGCATCGACTGAAATGAATAAATAGGGCAATAAAATTCAAAATAGATATCATTCTCAAATTGACAAGTACAGAAAAGAGAAAGAATTTTTTAGAGAGGTCTCATGAAATTTCAATGGCCTATTATTTAGAAATTTGACACAAGTTGAGTAATTTAATTGCTCTACAAGAAGCCTATCGGAAGCAAAGGGCCAAAATTTATTGGCTCAAGGATGGTGACATTAACTCAATTTTTCCACTCCTGTGCTACGGAAATGAAAAAAATGAATTAAATTCCGTTACTTGCGATGATGATGGTACGATTCCTTTTTATCATAAGGACATTTGTGAAGTTGCAAATAATTGTTTTGATGATTTATTCTGTGACAACAGTGTGAATATTGATCTAACTATTATTAATATTCCACAATATCTTTCCCCTATTGATAATGACTCACTGCTTGCACCATTTTCTTTAGAAGAATCAAGCATTTTTCTAGATGAACTCAAATAAATGGGCTAAATCCTTCTTTTTATAAAAAGTTTTGTCATCTTTATGCACCTGAAATTTTTATTGATTTAACTTCTTGGCTCCATAATGGTTCTTTCTCCCCTCAAGTAAATTCTACGGCCATTGATCTTATTCCTAAGAACAATAGTCCTAGAAGTATGAGAGATTTTTGGTCAATTTCTCTTTGCAATGTCCTTTATAAAATTATATCCAAAACCCTTGCCAACTGTCTTAGCCTTTTCTCCTAAAATGCATCTCACATGAACACTTTTCCTTTGTTGAAGGTCATTCTATTCTTGATAATATCCTTACTGTTTATGAAATTATCAACCACATGAGGTGTAAAACAAAGGAAATTTGGGAAAAGTTGCATCGAAAATTGATAAAGCAAGGCTTTTGACAATGTTGATTAGAATTATCTCTTGAGTGTTTTGGCTAAAATGGGCTTTCATAAAAAAATGCATTGGTTGTTTGAAATTATGTTTGGAAATTGTTCAGTACTTAGTTTTGGTAAATATGGATTTCGTAGGGCTTATTTTTCCAGGGAGAGGACTCAAAATGGATGACCAATTGTCACTGTCTTTTTATTCTTTGTATTGAGGGTCTTTCCTCACTTTTGAAAAACTAGAGAGTAGAGGTGATATTCATGATATTAAGGTGTGCATAGGGGCTCCAATCCTATCACCTTTTTTATTTGCTAACAATTATTTTGTTTTGTAAGGCAAATAAAAAGGAAACTTCAATTTTCATGAATATTCTTGAAATTTATGAGAAGGAAGGCATATAGACAAGCAATCAACTATCAGAAATTTGAGATTTATTTCAGCACAAATACTTCATGTACCATGAGGCAAAAAATATATTTTTTCCTTGGTGGGTTAGACTACATTAGCACAAGCAAATAGTTGGCTATACCTTCTTCACAGGGAGAAAAAAGAAAAATATTTTGGATCCCTCAAAGATAGACTTTGGAAGCACATTAGTCATTGGCCAAGATGGGACTTATCTAAAGTGGACAAAGAAATTCTCATTAAGTCTCGTGCACAAGCCATTCCTACTTATTGTATAAGTGTCTTCTTGCTCCCTACACCTTTGGAGGATGAAATCCAAAAATGATGAACTCTTTTGGTGGGTATTTAGTGGTGCTTCAACAAAAGGAATAAACTAGCTTAGTTGGAAGCATTTGACTATGAAAAAGAGGTTTGGTGGATTAGGTTATAGACATTTGCAAGGTTTCAACCTAGCCATGCTACAGAAGTAAGATTGAGAATTCATTATCAACCAAGATGTTATTCTTACTAAGGTGCTAAAAACTAAATACTATGGCAACCTGGAATCCTTGATCCTTAATAAGTTGAAGCCTAGGGTCTATTATAAGCTTTAAAATGGATATCAAAATGGTGCATAAATTAAAAGTTAAACTCTAAATAAACAAGTAAAAATAAGGCAAAATGGTAACATGCAAAAACACAAATAGTTGGTTTGCAGCTTAGGTTTTAATGCAAAACCAATTTAATGTTAGGGGGTTGGATACACTAAGCTAACAAATCTAGTAGATATATAGATTTTATTTATTCAATATACAATCTAATGTTACCTTAACCTATTATAATGTTCTAATCATGATTCCTCTCATGGGAAGAGCTTAAGTTGATTAGCTTAACTTATAGTCCCTTAGCAAGTCAAGCTAAACCACTTGGATTCAAGAATAAAGGTTGGCAAGGCTAATAGGTGTTATTCCATTCCTAGATATAATTGGCTTAGTTGGGAGAATTTGACTATGAAAAAGGAGTTTAGTGAATTCAGTTTTAGACATCTCCATGGTTTCAACCTAGCTAAATATTTCTCTAATGTTGATTTTTTTGGATTCCTCCCGAGGGCATAATCCAAGTAATGTCTGGTGTAGCATCCACACTTCATGAGTAGTGGTGAAAGAAGGTATGAAATGAAGATTAGGAAGTGATCATTTGATGGATACTTGGAATGAATCATAGCTTTTATGTCACAACTCCTCCACCTAATGAACTTGATCAAATTCTTGGCATTGGATTTTATTGAACATGTTTTCAATCAAAGAGATTTTCATGAAATAAAAGTTATACCACTTTGGAATGTTATTGGACCTAACGAAATTATTTAGAGATTTAGGTTGAATGGTAACTACTATGAATCATGTAGGTTTTGATGATATCAAAAGTATTTATTTGATGAGCACATATTGATTCAAGTAAACAAACAAGATCAATAAAATCACAGATAAGGACTTAGTCAAATTGTTAAAAGAATCTCATTTTTATTTTCAATAGTTTGGCCTCAAAGTCTTTTATCAAAATTCCTTTATAAAAGTTTAATCAGTTAAAAAGTAAGATATTTTTGAACTAATAATTGATTACCAGGTCCTATAATCGATTACCAAAGAGACCATGAAGATAGGTATTTCGAAATTTTGAACTGGTGACATAACGGCACAAACTTATTTGAATTCTGATCTGTGTAATCGATTATCAAAATTCTGTAATCGATTACCAGCGAAGAGGTTTCAAAAAAGCTTTGAAAAACATACTCTTCAGAAATATAACTGTGTAATCGATTACCAATGAGAAAATTTCATAAAAACTTTTTGAAAAGACACATCTCTTCAAACTATTTTGAAAAGGCACAATGGGCCTATATATATGTGTCTGACTTTGAAAAGGAACAGAGAGAGATTTTCTAAGAGAACTTAATTGTCAAATTCTCTCTAAACAACTATTAGCCAATCTCTTGCAAATCTATTGAGAATTCTTCTAGGATCTTTAATTTGTATCATCTACTCTAAAGGAGAGAAATCAATCTATTCATCTCTTTTAAAACCCAGTTGTAATCAAGAGATTGTTTATCTCTTGGCATGTGAGAATCTTGAACACAAGGGTGAGGGATCCCAAGGTGTGTTCAAAGACTATAAAGGATTTACAAAGATAGTGGAAAATCTCAAGTGGGTTGCTTGAGGATTGGACGTAGGCACAACAAGTGGTCGAATTAGTATAAATCGAGTTTGCAATTCTCTTTTCCCTTATCTCATTTATTTTTATTGCAACTGATTTTGTCTTGCACGTTTAAAGAATATTGATTAATTTAATTGTTGTTTCTTCTTCTGCATTCTGGGCCTATCATATATCATTTAGAAAGGGATTAAAAAGGTTGTTAGTCGAAAATTTTAAAACTTAATTCACCCCCTCTGAAGTTATTGAGACTACTTGTCCAACAACTACATGGTCCAAACAACTTATCACCACATATTAATGGAGTTGATGGTTGTCAACGAAGATCTCAAAGTAAGCAGTAATTGGATGTAATCCTAAAAATTAAATATCCCGCCCAAGGTGAAACATTTCTCTAGCATGTGTTTTTGTGTCTGTGAATGCCTTCCTGCACAACAAAGGCTTCAATCCAAAGGTATTTTGTGCCCCAAACTCATGTGTTTCTTTGTACTGTAAATATTAGGAATGAATGGCACATCTTTTTTAGGTGTGACCAAGTCAATAACATATGGATGGCTATTGGAATTTAGAATCACATTATTCACAAGGTACAACAAGCTAAAGTTACATATGAGCTTATCTTTGATTTTGCTAACATCCTTCCAATGGAACAAAATTATAAATTTACAATCACACTTTGGTGTATGTGGCATTGACAAAATGAGAACATTTGGGAGGAAATTGAACTCCAACTACAAGTATCAGTCTCACTTGCCATTCAATATTTGCATGAGTGATCTTAGGCTCAAAAACTTTCACTTGACGACTCTATCCAACAACAAAACATTTTGGTCTTAGTTTGGGAAAAGCCATATTTTAACAGATAAAGTGCAGCAACGATGGCACTATTTTCAAGGAGCATCACTATTTTGGAGATGGTATTTGTCTCTATGATGAACATGGTCTTAGTTTGGGAAAAGCCATATTTTAACAGATAAAGTGCAACAACGATGACACTATTTTCAAGGAGTATCACTATTTTGGAGATGGTATTTGTCTCTCTGATGAACATGGTCATTTCATTAAAGCAAAAACACTATGGCAACTAGGAATCCCCAATCCTCAAGAAGTTGATGACTGGGATTTATTGCAAGCTTTAAAATGGATACCAAACATGGATGTACATTATATTGTCATTGAGTTAGATTACAAGACCGTGATAGATGGTTTGTCAGCATGCTCTACTGATTTTTTAGACTTTCATTCTTTTAGCAAAATGTAGAGCTTATCTTCTTAGTTTTCAAAACTCTGTGGTGAGTTATATCAGGAAACAAACAAATCATGTTGTTCATATATTAGTTAGTGCGTCAAGATCTTATGCTAACAACCATGTCTTTGACTATATACCAAATTATGTTTATCCCATTATTTTGAAAGAAATGAAATGAATATATTTATCTAAAAAAATTGATTCAAAATAATGCTTCCATTAGTTTAGAATTAACGTAATCAATAATTTTAAGATACTGATAGTTAAAATAGGCAACAAAATAATATTTTTTCTAAATATTTAATAAGTTTAATTTACAAAGTGGTAGTTAAAAACTACCATTATAATATTTAATAATTTAAAAAGCATAAGCATGAAAAAGAAAAAGCCCAACCTTGCAACCATTTATGTTTTGACCACCCACAACCCATTAATTCATTTACAAAACAAATCGAAATCACTTTGCTCTAATTCAATTTAAATTTAAAATATCTTTTTCCATCACTAAGCCTATCAAAAGAAATCAATTTGATCATGTAATGTTTAATACAAAAAGTAACCAAACACAACATAGTTCAAATCAACAATAATTATAACAAGAACAAAGTGGACACTTTTTGGATGACTTCACTTTTCATAGACTTGGAAGGATTTTCGGGGTGTTAGTGTATATACTACATATACTTATGCCATTTTTTTATATATATTTTGCATATATAAAGGGGCAGTGAGTTTCTTTTTGAACTTATAAATATTTTATGACAATGGTTTTTGTGTTTTTCACTTCAAATGACCATAATCATATAGGTAACAATGATGCATGTTCTTTACATATGCATAGAACACACACACATGATGTATGCCTTATAGGGGTGACAATTTGGGCTTGGCCCAGCAAGGAGGGATAAGTGATTCAACCCACTAGTTCGCTTTGACCCGTCCCACCTAATCCATCAGCATGCGGGCCAACGACGGGGCAAGGCGAGTTGGCTCACCATACATTTTTTTTTTTACATTTTTATAAAAAAAATGTAAATACTAATAGGTGTTTAGATTTTGGATTGTCACTTTGTATTTTTTTTAAGATTATAGTGTTATTCAAAAATCAACATACATATTTGTTAATATTTTTATATTATTTTATAAATTCAATTCCTCTAATAAAATAGAAAAAATTATATTAAATCAAATTTAGGATAAATAATTGAAATATTTTACGTTCTCTACCTAAATTTGTTCATTTGGGTTAATTTTATAAAATAAGATATTAAAATTTTCCTTTCTTCATTTATGGTAGGCTGACCCATCAACTCACCCTAAGTGGGGCGGGTCAGGATTTTCAACATGCCATTAAAAATTGTGCCAACCCCCCCACCCCACTTTGGCGAGCCCAACTGGCCCACTTTGCCACCCTAATGCCTTGGACCAATAAAGTGTTGACATGTCTTATGTAAACTAATATCAATTAATCAAAGTTCTACAATTAAAAACTTTGTAACCTTTTAAAGTATCAAAATATCCTAGGAAAATCCCTTTATTAACCTTAGAATTAAAATTTTCAAGTTGATCCTTAATATTTGAAAAACTTTTCAATTCGTAAATGAAATATATCATGGAATCCAATGGTTCATGAGATGTTATTTTAATTGGTTTTCTAAGTTATATCAATTTTACATTTGCAAACTGAATGAACAAAAGATAAAAAAGAATGATGAAGAAAATAGATTCATAGATAAAAGGATGTGAAAATATTGGACATTTTTTTTATACTGGTTCAATCACTTGCATGATCTTCATACAATAATTACTCAAACAACCTTAGTTTGAATTTTCACTAAACATATTAATGTTTATTGATGTGTAAAATAGTGATGCATAAGGACAAGTGTATCTCACACAATAGTATTGAGGTCTAAAAATCCAAATATTGTCCATAGGATCAGTTGTGTTCTCAAATAAATATTTTATGCTAACAAAGTAATTGAGGAAAGAATTAAAATTAAGATGTGATTGATTTGTCAATTATCTATTGCAAGAAAGAAATCAGACAAGCAAGATAAGTGTAAAGATAAGATAAAGTGAATATCCAAGGATTATGATTGCATACAAAATCGTCTATTGCGTACAAAATTCATCACGATCATGGTTCTTTAGCTTTCACATGTTTTGAGACTTTCTTTCCTTAAAACACTCCTTGATCACCTATCTAACACAAACTAACTGAAATCCATGATTTTTGGAAACAAAATATACAATTAATGCATGAAACTAGCCTAGAACTACACACAAAAAGGTGATCAATATCTGGTTTATCATTTACAAACAAACACCACAAACAAATGCACACTAGAAATGCTTCTAGTTCTTGAACCCTATAATAACTAGCCAACACTATGTAGAACCCTATTGCATAAACCCTTTTGAGCACAACGCTAAAAAATCAAACACTAAAAAGCAAAAAGATAAGGAAGGATATCATCTAAGAATGATGAATATCAAAATTAAGCACATATCCTATTTCTTCAACTATGACTCCTTTTAGCACCCCTTTGAAAGATTCATTGGTTATTCAAGTAAAAAAAACATGTTCCAATTTTTCTTTATATAAGTAAGAAGATTATTGTGGTGGTAAGTTTCAATTTTTATTCCTTTTTCTGTTTAAATATTTTATTTTTACAAAGTATGAACCAAGAATCAGTATCATGGATGTATACATTGTGAGTTGTGTTATGCTTTTCATATTGTATAATGGGGTTGATGTTCTGCTTTTCTTTGTTTCAGAACTCAGATTACTATGGTATGGGTAAGTATTCTCCTTTTTGCCCAATATTTTTTTTATACATGGAATATGGTTTGGATTGTCAAAAATGGTTTGAGCTATAAAGTATATTACATATGTTGCTTCATAACAGAAAATAGAATTGGTAATATGAAACAATTTTTTCCTACTTTCTTTTTTTTATTGTTGCCTTTAGCAATGTTCAATTTTGGTTTTAGATTGAAATTTTCTGTTGTTGACCAATCTTTTGAAATCTCTTATCTTCAGCTATGCACTGTCAACTTTGGTGGGAAGATTAAAATTTTCTCATTCAGGATTATCCTAGAATTTATTGAGAAAGATATGTGTACTATCAAAGGTTGAATCTTTTTTAAATGGTTTTTTGAGTAATGGATAAGATATGTATTAAAGTTTTTCTTTGTTGCTAACTATAGTTTTTTTAAAAGCCTTTTGAGTGAATGAAGGGATACCTAGGCATATCCATTTGTCTTACCATTAGTCATAGGAACAAAATTGGATGGAAATAGTTTGGCTGATGTGCACAAATTTGATTTTTACTTAAAATAGGTGGCTTATATATATATATATATATATATATATATATATATCATTTAAAACATGTCAAAAAATTAGTGGCTTAAAAGTAAAATAGTGAGCCATCTTCTTAAATTCCCATGCAATTGACTCTTGGTAAAACTAAATTAGTGCATAATGATTTCTTTAATATTATGCCTATACCTTCTTGCATGAAAAGCTAACATAATAATATTATGTTCCAGGTTTTTTTTTCTTGCAACAGGCTGTCCTTAAGAAGGATGATGTTGACACTAATTTCTTTTCGCAATTCATCATCAACAGGGCTTCTAACAATGCTCAAGTCAAGCCATATTTTGTTAACATTTAGTAGTTTTCTTCATTAAAAATAAATTAGTAAGCAGATTTGGGTGGCCTGCAAATAATTAATTAGTATGCCTTTTACTTTGAGTATGAATTGTCAAACAGAAATGATTATGTTGTTGTGATGTATCAATTAGTTGACTATGACTATGTTGTTGGTAAGAACATAGAATCTTCGGAATAAGCAATGGTTTTGTTGGGGAATCAAGAAGAGGTGCAAAGAGATGGAGTATGAATTGTCAAACAAAAATGACACCTAGATGTGGCTTCTTCAAGGGGAAACATGTTGCTATCCTTGAATGACTTTGTCCTGAAATTGAGGTTTATGTTGGTTGTTTCTCAGGAACACCTATTATCTTAACTAAGACACTACAACTTAATTGATAGGAGAAGCTTAACAGAAAATGCGCCTTGGATTCCATTCCAGAATATGAAACAATTGAGTGCCTCAAAGATGTATCTGATCATGGACTTGGTTTGCAAGTAACAAAAATTGGCATGATTTTTGGCATGTTGTTCTGATTACCTTTTTTTGTCTAATATTTATTGTTTTTTGTATGGTTATATACTCATATAGCATACATTTAGTTTTAGCCATAAGGGAAGTGGGGAGCAACTTTTCTGAATATATTAGAAGCACTGTTTTTAGTTGACTATTATTTTAATTTAATTAATAAATATTTGATAACCAACTCCTGTAGGTTTATATAACACACCTTTAGATTTGATCATCATAAATTTATATTAGAATAGAGAAACAAATAATTTTATTTCTCTTATCCAGTTTGAATAATACATCTACTGATTTATAGACAAAATTAGTCCCAAAGAGGAAACCAAATCTGCTATAATCAGGAAATGAAAGAAACAAATAGCCTATCATATATGATCTGATCAAAATTCAGATTTTATTCAAATCCGATTCTAAACAGATTTATTACAAATTAAATCAAGGCATAAATTAGGAAATAATTGATACAAAATTAAGGATAAACTTGCAACAATTTATGTGAATGGATTCTGCTTGGTTCAGTCTTCATTAAGAAGGATAATTTTATTGAGATGGAGCCTAATTCCAAATTTAAACCATGAAGAGAAATGTTAGGAAGATATTTTATGTTACATTATTTTGAATACACCGTCTTTTATATGGAAGTAAATTAGAATCTTATATTTTTACGCGTTTTCTTACATCTATTTTGTTATGCTTTTTTAGGGAGATTTGATTTTCAATTTGAAATACCTTACTTTACTCTAAACTAATAGCATGATATAAAAAAAATAGTATCTCATTACTTGTCTTGACTTGATATGTTATTTATCTTTTATTAAATTTATCTTTATTTATATATCTATACAATCCTGTGTGAGAATATACAAGAAAATTCATTTTTTTTCTTTTTTGGGTCTAATTTGTTTACCCAATATTTTATCTTGGCTTTAAATTTAATTTAAAATTAAATCTATACCAATAGATAAAGGAAATACCTCATTTGAAAATTATTTTTGATTTCCACTTTTACGTAGACATTTATGCTTCTTAATTATTCTAAAATTTCTTATTATATCTTTTAAGTCCAACAACAATACAATGATATAGATTGAAAAAAAAAAGTAAGAAGAAATTAATTTAAACTCTATGATCCCACAATACATGCATAATTACTCACCCATTGGTACTCATGAAAGAACTCTTGAAAGAAAACATGACAAAGCACATGAAAAAAGTAGCTGATGACGAGGTGGAATGGCTTGATAAGGCTACACTTATACAAGTAATTCTTCATATCTGCTGCAGGCTCACCTTCGGTAATTTTCCTTAATGATCTCATGGACCAAACAACATGGAAAACAACAACACAAGTTTGTTTTTCTTCTGTTGTGGGCATCAAAGCCCAAGCCCATGACAACCACCAGACCCATACCCATGACTAGATGGAAGCCCAAGACCCAATACAAGACATAGGAGGACCCATGATAAGAGTCAGAGCTAAAAAGGTCCTAGAAGCTTTGGAGCATATGGTGACTATTCTGAGGGCAGCTCAAATGCAAGGAGAGGCCCAACACTTGGAGGCCCTCAAGGAAGAGTTGCTAGTCCTATGTGTGGATTGCTTGGAATGAAGGTCCAACTATAGACTTTGGGATTTTACATTTCTCTTATTTTGTTGAGAACTAATTTGTATAAATTTAGGGGAACTGAATGAAAAGGGGGACAGTTGTGGTTTTTGTCAAAAGTGTGAGAATTGTCTTTGCTAGGGTTCTTCCTTGAACCAACTAATCTTATTAGGAATTCACCCAATTCTTATGGCGATCCTCTAGGTTTATCAAACCTCGTTGTTTGTGGCGCCTATTCGATTTTCTATCTTCTACATTTATTTGTTCGTTTCTGCATTTCAGCGTTCTTCAATTTGTGCCTCCAACCCGATTTTCTTAGGTTCATTCTGCACATTTTACGAGTCTAGTTTTAGTGTTTCTTGAACCTAAATTGCAGTTCAGAGCTTCATCTTTCTTCTCATTTTGGAATCACTCAAATCTGAGTTTTGTAGACCGAGATTCTAACGAAATTAAAAACTCGTTCTGGGTTTTTGTTCTTGGTGCGCGAATTCCATCCTAGAAGATCCAATTTGAACCAAGCATGTGGTTTATCTTCATCATTTGGTATCAGAGCTCAGTTCTAGGGTTGGAATTGAGTTACCTTTTTCTCCATTCTCTTAATCAATTCTGGTCACACCTTAGGCCTGACACAACCATAATTTCTGTTTGCTAAAATTCAGATTGTGCAATTTGGTTGTTTGTTATCTTCAATTTCTTGTTCTGTTCATACTCTATTGTTGACACAACCCTAATTTCTTTTTGCTAAAATTTGGATTGTGCAATTTGGTTGTTTGCTATCTTCAATTTCTTGTTCTGTTGCATATTTGTTCTTGGATTTGATTTTTGTTGAGTGTTAAACATGAGTTTGTATTGTGGGGAATGCTAATCTAGTGAATCAGTTGCTACAACTTAAAAGTTTGATTGCAAGGTTACAAATTTCATTATTAGAAGCAGTTTGTGTTAAAAAAAATTGCACAATTTGTGGCTATTGTTTATTAAATTTAGTAGCAAAAAAAGAAAAAAAAACAAAGAGTACAGTAGTTGTAGTCATTAAATTTCCTTGCACCCCACTTGTTTGATAAAATTCCTAAGTGTCAAGTGTCTTCTCTAATCCTTGTTGTCCATAGATTTTGTTCTTGTTCGTTGGTAGTGAAATTGTTCTTTGCTACTTCCCTTTTGTTGGTGTTCAAAATTCTGTGTCAAGCCTTGTGATTGTTACCCTTGAAAGTGATTCTTGATCATAGATTGTTGATTCTTGTAAAAACCTTAAGTTAGAGAACAAGTGGAAAAAGGCTAGAGAGTACATTTGCTGAAAAGCCTAATTGTGTGAAACACTTTGGTGAGGTCTTCTTACTTTAGTTTCTATTCATGGCTGAGAGATAGGGACCTCCATCCCCTACTAGAGATCATAGGATGTTGTTAGATGCCTTAACTCAAAGGATGAACCAAGTTTTGAAGAGGCATACGGAGGAAATTTATGAGAGGCTTGAGAGTTTAGAAAACCAAAATCTGAATAGGGAGAATGACCAACATGGAGATAGGGATAAACATGAGAGGCATGAAGGGAGAAGAAGGAGAGGAAATGAGGAAGAACCAAGAGGAAACCGAGATGAGGGAGGAAGAGTTACCATTCCACCATTAAGGGGTAAAAGTGATCCTGAAGCCTATATTGAGTGGGAGTTGAAGGTAGAAAGAATTTTCTCTTGTCACACCCTAACTGAAGAGATGAAGATTAAGCTAGCTACCTTGGAATTCACTGACTATGCCTTAGTTTGGTGGGATCAATTCCAAAAGGAGAGAAGGAGGTATAGAGAGCCTATGTTGGAGACTTGGGAGGAGTTGAAAAGAGTGTTGAAAAGGAGGTATGTTCCATCTCACTACCATAGAGAGCTTCTCAATAAGCTCCAAAGAATGACCCAAGGGAGTAAGAGTGTAGATGAGTTCTACAAAGACCTTGAAATAGCCTTGATTTGAGCCAATGTTGAGGAGGATAGGGAGGAAACCATGGCAAGGTTTCTTACTGGGCTGAACAAAGATATAAGGGATGTGGTGGAGCAGTAAAATTATGTGGAGATAGAGGATATAGTCCATCATGCTATGAAAATGGAGCAGCAATTGAAGAGAAAAAGTGTGAGGAAGAGTTCATCTAATTTTGATAAATCTAGGTGGATGGAGGGGTTTAAGAAAGAGGGAACTTCATTCAATAGGACCCCAAGGGCTGCACCACAACCCACCCAAAATCGGGGCAAGGAAGTGGCCAACAATTCTCAGTCGAGAGACATAAAGTGCTTTAAGTGTTTGGGTAGAGGACACATAGCTTCTGAGTGTCTTACTAAGAAAGTTATGATATTAAAAGATGATGGGGAAATCACAAGTGAGAGTTCTCATTCTGAACCATCAAGTGAAGAAGAGAGTGTGAAAGAGGAGGAGGAGATCCCTGAAGAAGACTTGTTCATTATGAGGAGGACGTTAGGAGGGATAGCCAAGGAGAGTGAGGAAAGCCAAAGAGAAAACATATTCCATACTAGGTGTCTTATCCAAGGGAGGGTGTGCTCTTTGATCATAGATAGAGGGAGTTGCACAAGTGTGGCTAGTGCTAGGTTGGTGAAGAAAATGAACTTAGAGACTAAATCCCATCCTAGATCTTATAAGCTACAATGGTTTAGTGAGGAAGGTGAATTGAGGGTGGATAAGCAAGTGGAGATTCAGTTTTCTATTGGGAAGTATAAGGACAAAATTCAGTGTGATGTGGTTCCTATGGAAGCTAGCCATGTGCTTCTTGGGAGACCATGGTAGTTTGATCGGAAAGCTCGCCATGATGGTCACAAAAATAAATACATTTTTTATCATGACAACCGCAAGGTTACCTTGGTTCCGTTATCTCCAAAAGAGGTTTGTGATGATCAGAGTATCATGAGAGAGAAAAGAGAGCAAGAGAGAAAAGAAAATGGAAAAGAGAAAAAAAAGAAAGAGAGAGATCCACAAGATAAAGAAAAAGAGAAAAGAGAAAAAAGAAATAGTGGAGTAAAGAAACTGAGAAAGAATGGATTATTTGTGAAAAGTGGAGAGGTGAGGAGAGCTTTAATGGCAAGGAAGTCTATGTATATACTTTATAATAAGGAGATTGCTGCACTTGATTCAGACATTGAACTTCCTAGTAGAGATAAATCTATTTTGCAGGAATTTCAGGATGTGTTTCCAAAGGAGATACCACAAGGACTCCCACCATTAAGAGGCATTGAACACCAAATTGATTTGGTTCCAGGAGCTGTGTTGCCTAATAGGCCAGCATAAAGGAGTAATCCTCAGGAGACCCAGGAGATCCAAAAGCAAGTCATTGATTTGATGACTAAAGGTTGGGTAGAGGAAAACTTGAGCCCATGTGCTGTTCCTATCATATTGGTGCCAAAGAAGGATGAAAGCTAGAGGATGTGCTTATGTTGTAGAGCTGTCAACAACATCACCATTAAGTATAGACATCCCATTCCCAGGTTAGATGATCTTCTTGATGAATTGTATGGATCATGTTACTTCTCTAAGATAGATTTGAAAAGTGGATATAATCAAATTAGGATTAGAGAAGGTGATGAATGAAAAACAACTTTTAAAACCAAGTATGGCTTATATGAGTGGAAGGTAATGCTATTTGGTCTAACAAATGCCCCTAGGGTTGGAACAAGTGGCCTCGAAATAATTAAGAAAATGAGGGGGGGGGGTGAATTAATTATGAACATGTCTTGACTAATTAAAATTTTATCCTTCTTAATGTTACTAGATTCAATTAGGCTTTACTACTAAGTTATGAGAAAGTAAGGAACAGAAACAATAACTTAGACAAAAGTAAAGCAGAAATAAAAAGTGCACAACGGAAAAGTAAAGAGCGTAGGGAAGAAGAAAGCAAACACAAGTTTTATACTGGTTCGACAACTACCTATGCCTACATTCAGTCCTCAAGCAACCTCTTGAGATTTCCTTTCCTTGTAAAAATCCTTTACAAGCAAAGAGTCACAAAGGATGTACCCTCCCTTGTTCTCTTTGAACAACCAAGTAGATGTACCCTTTACTTGAAGTGAACCACAAAGGATGTACTCTCCCTTGTGTTCACTATTACAACCAAGAAGCTACCCGCTTAGAATGTTTTTGCACAGTTTTTGTTTTTGCAGAATTTTCCTTTCTTCAAGAAAAGATTGAATAAAAACTTAGAATGAATTTGGCAAAGGTTTTGCAAGAGAAAAGCAGTGGAAAGTTCTGTGTAATCATATGTGTTTTTCTGTGTTATTGTATTTTTAAAATGCGTGCCAAGGTCTTATATTTATAGAACCTTGATACCTTTTGAGAAAACCATGTTAGGAGTTATAACTCTTAACATTTTCTTCAAAAACATTCACTGGTAATCGATTACCATAATGGTGTAATCGATTACACAATGTATTTTATGAAAAGTTATGACTCTTCACAATTGGATTTGAATTCCAACGCTTAGATTCACTTGTAATCGATTACTAATATAGTGTAATCGATTACACTATTTGAAAATCATTTTGGAACGTTGCAAAGCATTGAAACCAGTTTGAAAACCATCCTGGTCACTGGTAATCGATTACTACCAAATGGTAATCGATTACCAAAGAGTAAAAACTCTGGTAACTTAGAAGATTTCAGAAAATCCTTTTTCAAACAAAAAGTGTGCTATTTGATGTTTTTTTGAAAAAAATACTTTTTACTACCTATTTTGACTTGGCTTGATGCTTCTTGATTTCTTCATTTGATTCTTGAATCTTTGAGTGGAATCTTGAATGCTTGATTCTTTAATCTTGAAACAACTCTTTGAGCTTTGGCATAATCAAAACATCTTGGTGAATCATCATGGTAACTTTGCTTCCACACCTAGTACTTTCATGAGGTTAATGAATCATGTTTTCAGAGAGTTCTTAGGAAAATTTGTAGTTGTGTTCTTTGATGACATTCTTGTGTATAGCAAAAATTTGGATGAGCATTTGCAACATTTGAAATCTGTTTTGCATGTGCTTCGAAAACAAAGGTTGTATGCTAGTTTGGAAAAGTGCACATTTTGTAAAGATCATCTTGTGTTCTTAGGATTTGTGGTTAACTCTAGTGGAGTGCATGTAGATAAAGAGAAAATAAAAGCAATTCAAGAATGGCCAATTCCTAAGAATGTGAGTGAAGTGAGAAGTTTCCATGGCTTAGCTAGTTTCTATAGGAGGTTTATGAAGGACTTTAGTACTATTGTTGCACCTCTTAATGAGCTAGTTAAGAAACATGTGGGATTTAAATGGGGAGAGGAACAAGAGAAAGCATTTTCTGTCCTGAAAGAGAAGTTAACACATGCACCAATACTTGCTTTGCCTAACTTTTCTAAATCCTTTGAACTTGAATGCGATGCATCTAAGGTGGGAATATGAGTTGTCTTAATGCAAGAGGGGAATTGATGCAAGCTCCATTGGAGCTTGTAGGCCTAGGATCTTCTTCATCAATGGATTCCTTTGCTTCTTGGAAGATGAATGGCAGCGGAATGGAGAAAGGAAGAGAGAGAGGAGACGCCACTTCAAGGAGAAGATGAGTCTAGAAGAAGCTCACCACCATAGGAGGCCATGGATAAGAGCTTGAAGGAAGAAGGAGATGAATGAAGGGAGAGGGAGAGAGGAGCACGAAATTTTGTGCTCTAAATGAGCTTTGAAATCTGAAGTTTAATATTCAAATGATCAAAGTTGAAAAAAAATGCACACACATGACCTCTATTTATAGCCTAAGTGTCACACAAAATTGGAGGGAAATTCAAATTTCACTTGAATTTGAAATTGAATTTGTGGAGCCAAACTTTGGAGCCAAAATTTCACTAATTATGATTAGTGAATTTTAGTTATGGTTCAGCCCACTAATCCAAGATCAATTCCAAGATTCTCCACTAAGTGTGCTTAGGTGTCATGAGGCATGAAAAGCATGAAGGACATGCACAAAGTGTGACTATATGATGTGGCAATGGGGTGTAGTAAGCAAATGCTCACCTCCCCCTCTAAAATTTAATTGGATTGGGCTTCTACCAATTCAATTAAATTTATTTCCAACCACACACATCAAATATCCACTTAGTGCATGTGAAATTACAAAACTACCCCTAATACAAAAACTAGTCTAGGTGCCCTAAAATACAAGGGCTGAAAAATCCTATATTTCTAGGGTACCCTACCTACATTATGGAGCCCTAAATACAAGGCCCAAAAATAATGAAACCTTAACCTAATATTTACAAACATAAGTGGGCTCGTACTTAGCCCATGGGCCCAAAATCTACCCTAAGGCTCATAAGAACCCTAGGGCCTTCTCTTGCATCTCTGGCCCAATCTACTTGGAATTTTCTATCCAATGCCCTTGCGGGGTAGGATTGCATCATTCGCTCCCCCTTGAAAAGGATTTGACCTCAAATCCCGAGGTTCTTGAAACTCTGGGCTTTTTTCCTCAATACCTGTAAAAAGAACAAAAACATATGTATTAGTGGTGTTTAGTATGTTGAAGTAAGGTAAGGTCTGAAAACTCATTTCCTGGGCATCTTCCCATGAAGGAACATGGTTCCTCACCAACTCAATGAGTGGTGCTACAAGTATAGAAAAATATGGGGCAAACCTTTTGTAAAAGTTTGTTAAGTCTTGGAAGCCCCAAATTTTTCTTACACTTGGTGGAGCGAGCCACTCAGGAATGACCTTTATTCTCTTAGGGTTCATGGGAACCCCTTGATCACAATTTAAAAAATTAAGAAAAGTAAAGCAATAAAACATACCTTTTTCTGTATTTTCATGTTGATTATTCCTACCAAAAAGTATGACAAACCTAAGGTGTCCCATATGAGTACCTAAGTTTGTATTGAAACTAAAAATAAGAACAAACCTACCTAATGAGTCCCAATGTACACAAATCATGAAGATGTTGGGTGCACAAGTGATTTTACAAATGAGTGTTGCACCACCCAAAGCATTCATCATACCACCTATTTTAGGGATTTGGTGCCTAATAATACCTATTTTGGGCACCAACAAAGCACAAGGATTTAAGCTCTTGCGAACCAAACCCTCATCCAACAACTCCTTTACTTGAGGAATAAACTCAAGCCTAAGAGGTGTGGCAATGCAAACAAGTGTCTTTTTACAAAGGAGAAAATGTGGAGGTTGTTTAAGAGGGGAAATTTCTTTAATATTCGTCTTTATTTCAAAATGTTTTTCCTTCTTAGCTAACCTCTTGGAGGAGACACTTACCTCCTTACACTCCTCCTTAACCATTAAAGGTTTTCTTTCTTCTTGGGGGTAGATTTCTTCACTGGATTCTTCCCCTTTTGCTTCTTCACTTTCACTAGAGGAAGGTGAAGTAGTAGCCTCATCTTGGCTACTATAAATGTCTTGGCTCCTCATAATCATGGTTTTCTTGGTGGAGCATTGAGAAGTAATGTGTCATCTTCCAAGACATTTAAAGCACTTTATGGAGCTAGTCTTTTCTTGCATACTAGCCTTAGGGGGTTGCTTTTCTATTGTCTTCCCCTTATCATCATTGGGCTTAGAAGGTGCTGCCCCTAAGATGCCTAGACCTTGGTCTTTCTTTGGATAAGAATGATAGCCATAAGATTTTAAAGTAGGCTTTCTTTTAAGTTTTTGCTCTACCCTTATTTCCCAATCTAAATAAGCCTTTTCATTGTCCTTCCCATGGAAGTATGGGAGTTTAATGTTAACCTCTTGAGGCTTTCTTTCATTTTCTCTCCTATGGGAGTGAGGTCTAAGATGTGATCTATGCCTTCCTTCATAATAGTCACGAAGTTCTTCACTTAGGCTCTTGCAAGAGTTATGACTACTATAGGAGACATGTTTTTCTCTTTTCATTTCTTTCATTATTTTTCTTCTTTCTTCCTCTCTTATTTTCTCTCTTTCATCTTTACTTATTTCCTCCACTCTTTTTTTACCTTTTTCTTTTCTCTGTTGTTTTTCTTTCCACAACTTAAGGGATCTCAACTCATCTAATATCTTATACAAGGGGTCCTTAGGAGTAGAACCCTCACCATTAACACTAGATGAAGAATGAAGACTCATGTTGGTTCCTAAGTTATGGTTCTTTCTTGTTGGGGGTTTGAAAAAAAGGTAAAAGAAACTATGGTTGAAACTAGCCAAACTAAACACTAAAAGAGATGTGAAAGATAAGGTAAAAACTAATTGGTAAAAGGCAAGCTATCTAGGCGGTTTGACAATGGAGGGTAAAGGAAATAAGCTATGAAAGTAAGCAAGAAATTAAAGTGCAAGAAATGCAAACTAGGCGGATCCTAAGAGTGTTTGGATGACCTCATTTAAGGTTCCCAACAAAACACTCACTATCCTAAGGGAAAATTGCCTAAAATTATTACACACAAATGGAAGTAGGGTGACCTATTGGAGGCTCCCAACTTACTTTCAATGAAAGGCCTTTTTGTTACAAAATTTGAAAACAAAACAAATTGCCAATTAGAAAATTACAAAAAAAAAGTCCTCAATTGTGGTGGCTATTCTCTCTTTAGTATTTCACTCAATTTGGAGTGCTTCTTAGTCCAATAGCTCTTAAGGTGGTTGGCCCCTTTCTTCTTGACTCAAATTCTTCAAGATATGGCACCAATCCTCCTTTCCAATTCCCTATATGGCAACTCACAAGCAAGGAAACAAAGAGACAAGCAATAACCAAAGACAAAAAAAAATGAAATGAAAGCTAAACTAATAGAGTTTTAACAAGACAAATTTCCAAGGATTATTCAACAATTAAAGCAATAAAAAGCACAAAAAAGCAAGCTAGGACTCAAAGAGAAACCTAGAATGGCTCTAGAGTAGAGTAGAAAAACTCTAAAACAAAAGACTCAAGAAACCTCTAGTTTTGGCACTTGTTTTCACAATAATTTTCAATTGAAATTTCAGAACTAGGATTGGTATAAAATAGGCACCAATTATAGAACAAATTTTGAGCCAAACCAACAAGCATACTTTCCTTTCACTTTTCCTTTTTTTTCCTGGACACTGATTTTTTTGCCAACTTGTGTGATTTTTCTTATTTTTTTCCTTTAATCCAAATCGCTTGGTTCTTTTTCTATAATTTATTTTCAGATGTCTAGAAAATTCAGTAAAAACTTCAGCTCAAAACGCGTAGTGACCAATTCCCAGTAATTTATACAATTTTCTATGTTCAAGCTGCCAGCACCAGCGATTTCAACCTAGAAATCAAGAGTAGTGTTTATGTTGCTTAAGGCTTGGATAGTTACAATTTGTGTTTGCTTATGCTCAATTATCTTGAATAACACAATTCAAGAGAGCTTAAGACTTATTTGATTCACAAATCCAGCCACAACTCAGCACCACAACTCAACTTCATCATAGGCATCATGTAGGAATCTTAGAAAACAAAAAAGAGTTCAAGAACAAGACTACTTCTAGGAATTGATTTAGAACATGTTATGAACTAAATAACATGCATGAATTAGACTCAAAAGATAGGCTAATAATGACAAGAATACATGAACAAATGTATCTAGAATTCAATCAACAAAATAAAATTCAACACAAACTTAGAGCATAATGTGACAATTACTATCACTAAACATGACTCTAAGACAACATGGATTAAGTGATTTACACTTAGATTTTTGTGTTTTTTTTCTAATCAATATTTTGGAACAAAATTTAGATCTAAAGGTTCAGCACAAGAATATTATGAATGAAAATTGATAGAACCTAAAATCAACACAAAAACAAGATTCAAGAGTAGATCTACAAAATTTGAACCATAGAAATGCACGAACAAGTGTAGATCTAAGATTTAATCGATTTTTTTTTTGAATCTACTCTAAACAGAACCAAACCACAAGACAATGGAGGATATACATGGAGAATAAGATGAAGAACAAGGAATTAAAGAGAATTCACCGAGCACAAAGATAGAGGAAGCAAAAGAACATCACCTAGATGAAGATGCTCTTGATACCACATGATGCAAGCTCCATTGGATCTTGTAGGCCTAGGATCTTCTTCATCAATGGATTCCTTTTCTTCTTGGAAGATGAATGGCAGGGGAATGGAGAAAGGAAGAGAGAGAGGAGACGCCACTTCAAGGAGAAGATGAGTCTAGAAGAAGCTCACCACCATATGAGGCCATGGATAAGAGCTTGAAGGAAGAAGGAGATGAATGAAGGGAGAGGGAGAGAAGAGCACGAAATTTTGTGCTCTAAATGAGCTTTGAAATCTGAAGTTTAATATTCAAATGATCAAAGTTGAAAAAAAAAAGGCACACACATGACCTCTATTTATAGCCTAAGTGTCACACAAAATTGGAGGGAAATTCAAATTTCACTTGAATTTGAAATTGAATTTGTGGAGTCAAACTTTCGAGCCAAAATTTCACTAATTATGATTAGTGAATTTTAGTTATGGTTCAGCCCACTAATCCAAGATCAATTCCAAGATTCTCCACTAAGTGTGCTTAGGTGTCATGAGGCATGAAAAGCATGAAAATGACATGCACAAAGTGTGACTATATGATGTGGCAATGGGGTGTAGTAAGCAAATGCTCACCTCCCCCTCTAAAATTTAATTGGATTGGGATTCTACCAATTCAATTAAATTTATTTCCAATCACACACATCAAATATCCACTTAGTGCATGTGAAATTACAAAACTACCCCTAATACAAAAACTAGTTTAGGTGCCCTAAAATACAAGGGCTGAAAAATCCTATATTTCTAGGGTACCCTACCTACATTATGGAGCCCTAAATACAAGGCCCAAAAATAATGAAACCTTAATCTAATATTTACAAACATAAGTGGGCTCGTACTTAGCCCATGGGCCCGAAATCTACCCTAAGGCTCATAAGAACCCTAGGGCCTTCTCTTGCATCTCTGGCCCAATCTACTTGGAGTTTTCTATCCAATGCCCTTGCGGGGTAGGATTGCATCAGGAACCCAATTGCTTATTTTTTAGTGAGAAACTAAATGGAGCTGCCCTTAGCTACCCCACATATGACAAGGAGTTGTATGCATTAGTTAGAGCTTTGCAAACATGGCAACATTATCTTTAGCCTAATGATTTTGTAATTCACCGTGACCATGAATCTTTAAAGTATTTGAAAGGGCATGGTAAGTTGAACAAGAGACATGCCAAGTGGGTGGAGTTCCTTAAGCAATTTTCGTATATGATCAAGCACAAGAGAGGTAAGTCCAATATGGTTGCTGATGCTTTGTCTCGCAGGTATGCTTTACTATCTACTCTTGAAACTAAGTTTCTAGGTTTTGAGTGCATTAAGGAATTATATGAACATGATGCTGATTTTTCACATATTTATCAAACATGTTCTCCTACTACATCTGATGGGTATTTTAAACATGATGGTTATTTGGTTAAGGATAAGAGACTTTGTGTGCCTAAGAGTTCCATCAGGGAAGTTCTTGTTAAAGAGACTCATGAAGGGGGGTTAATGAGGCATTTGGAAGTGCAAAAGACATATGATATCTTGCACGAGCATTTTTACTGGCCTCACGTGAAATCTGATGTGCATTCATTGTGTGATAAGTGTCTTGTTTGCAAAAAGGCTAAATCTAAAGTCAAGCCACATGGTTTGTATACTCCATTACCTATTCCTGAACATCCTTGGATTCATATTTCTATGGACTCTGTTTTAGGTTTGTCTCGGTCCAAGGGAGGTAAGGACTCAATTTTTGTGGTGGTTGGATGATACTTGCCATGTTGCTGATTTATTTTTCAAGGAAGTAGTAAGATTGCATGGGTTACCCGGAGTATTGTAAGTGATCATGACTCTAAATTTCTTAGCCATTTTTGGAGGACTTTGTGGAGGAAAATAGGTACTAAGCTATTGTTTTCAACTACATGTCATCCTCAAACTGATGGACAAACCGAGGTGGTCAACAAAACTCTTTATACTCTTCTTAGGGCTGTTATTAAGAAAAATATAAAGACTTGGGAAGAGTGTTTACCACATGTGGAATTTTCTTATAATAGGGTTGTGCATAGTACTACTCAATTGTCACCTTTTAAAATTGTTTATGGTTTTAACCCTTTAACTCCTTTGGATTTGTTTCCTTTACTTGACATTTCACAATTTAAAGATAAGTCCAGGCAGGTTAAAGCAGAATATGTCAAGAAGATGCATGAGAAAGTCAAGTCCCAAATTGAGAAGAAAATGGAAGGGTATGCAAAATATGCAAACAAAGGAAGGAAAAATGTAACATTTGAACCAGGTGATTGGGTTTGGGTAAATTTTAGGAAAGAGCGGTTCCCTTCCCAAAGGAAGTCCAAGCTCATGGCAAGAGGAGATGATCCATTTCAAGTACTGGCTAGGATCGATGATGACGCCTACAAAATTGATTTGCTAAGAGAATATGGTGTAAGTGCTACTTTTAATGTGGCTGATTTCACTCTTTCCGATGCAGGTGATGACTTCAGAGATTTGAGGGCAAATGCTTCTCAAGAATGAGGGAATGATGTGGACATCAAAGCCCAAGCCCATGACAACCACTAGACCCAGACCCATGACCAGATGGAAGCCCAAGACCCAATACAAGGCATAAGAGGACCCAACTATAGACTTTGGGATTTTACATTTCTCTTATTTTGTTGAGAACTAATTTGTATAAATTTAGGGGAACTAAATGAAAAGGGGGATAGTCATGGTTTTTGTCAAAAGTGTGAGTATTGTCTTTGCTAGGGTTCTTCCTTGAACCAATTGATCTTATCAGGAATTCACCCAATTCTTGTGGCGATCCTCTAGGCTTATCAAACCTCGTTGTTTGTGGTGCCTATTCGATTTTCTATCTTCCACGTTTTTCTGTTCGTTTCTACATTTCAGCTTTCTTTAGTTTGTGCCTCCAGCCCGATTTTCTCATGTTGGTTCTGCATATTTTACAAGTCTGTTTTTAGTGTGTCTTGACCCTAAATTGCAGTTCAGAGTGTCATCTTTCTTCTCATTTTGGAATCACTCAAATCTGAGTTCTGTAGACCGAGATTCGAACGAAATTAAAAACTTGTTCTAGGTTGTTGTTCTTGGTGCACAAATTCCATCCTAGAAGACCGATTTGAACCAAGCACGTGGTTTATCTTCATTATGTTCTCTTCTGCATTTTTTCTCTTTTTTTTTCTATTCCCTTTTGCATTTTTTTATTCTTCTTTTCTCGATCTTATGCTAATGGAACAATCTACACCATTAAAACAATTATTAGGAGATAAAAATTTACGGATTGATGCACAAGCCTCTTTATTGCTTGACTTATTGCTTGTGGTTTATTCTTTTTGTTGCCACCATTCATTGAAGCAATTCAGCAAAGCAAACAAAAAAATGTTATATTTATAGGTTTTTGTTTACAATTTTTTTAATTTGTTTTACAATTAAGTAATGTGTGTCATCACTTTTTTTGTTCTTCTTTTCATAGTTTTATTTATTTCTATTCTTTATGTTGTTTTATTATATTTCTTTTTCTTTTCCTCTTTTCATGTTTTTATTTGTTGTTTGTTTAATATAGGGTCTTTCATCTTCTTTCTTTTATTCTAGAGTAACTAACTTTGTGTTTGATGATTAACTGATTAAGGTTTTCTCTTTTTCTTTTTTGTTCGTTTGTAATGTTCATTTTTTTTCCTTCTCTTTTGTCTTATTTTCTCCACTCTCTTTTCTCTTATTTTTCCCCTTTCTTTCTCTTATTTTTTGTTGGACAAGTGGTCTCAACAACTTAAGAGGGGGGTGAATTAAGTTTAAAATTTTTCCCGATTAATCAAGTTCTAATTCCCTTTTAACATTTATATGTTCAGAATATTGAAGATGAAGATGCAAACTATTTCAACAATATTCTTCAAGTATGCAAGATAAAATTATGCGAGATAAAATAACCAAGATGGGGAAGAGAGAAATGCAAACTCGTTTTATCCTGATTCGACCACTTCCCGTGCCTATGTCCAATTCTCAAACAACCCACTTGAGATTTTTCACTAACTTTGTAAAACTCTTTATAACTTCTGAACAACCTTGGGATTCCTCTCCCTTGTGTTCATGATTCTTACAAGTCAAGGGACAAATAGTCTCTTGATTACAACAATGCTTTTTAGAAAGTACAGAAGATTTTCTCTTTTTTTAGAGATGATGATATAAGTTGAAGATCTTATAAGAATACTCAATTGATTAGCAAGTGTTTAGCCAATGATTTGGTTTTGAAAGAATATGTCACTTAGATTCTGATGGAAAACTCTAAAGATTTTTGTAGATAAGTCACATATTTATAGGCCCTTGGTGACTTTTCAAAAACTTTTGAAGAGATATGACTTTTGAGAATATTTTTCAAAAATTCTCTCACTAGTAATCGATTACAGCTTCTTGGTAATCGATTACACAGTTATATTTTGAAGGGTCATAACTTTTCAAAGTTAACATATGAAGTTTCATCACTGGTAATTGATTACAGACAAGTGGTAATCGATTACAGCTTTTAAATTTCAAATTTAAAAAGACAACTTCTATTTGAAAAAGCTTTTACGTAATCAGTCTCTAGTAGTCGATTACAATATTTGGTAATCGATTACCAGTGCAAAAACATATATTTTTGTACTAATAAAATATCTTTTAAAGCTTTATATAAACATTTGAAAATCAAGCTTTGAGGCCAAACCTTATTAACCAATGTGAGATTCTTTTAACAAATAAAACTAAGCCTTATCTTTCTCTTGATCTTGAATTTAGACTTCTAGTAACTTTAGACTTGAAGCAATCTTGTTCTTTTAGCATCATCAACACTTGTATACATTCATTCACATCTTTATGTTTGGGATATAGGACATTGAATTCATCAATTGCTATATGATAGGACCAATTCATTCACCTTTTACTTTCTCCTCCTTTTCAGGGTTAATCAATGGGATAAAAGGAATAATGCATTCTATTTTTTTTTTCAATTCTTAATTGTGTATTATCAAATAGCTTCTTTGCATAATAGAACAATTATAATAGTTGTATCTTTCTTCTTCTTCTTTCATACATAATAGGTGTTTTTACTGTATTTAAATTGATATTTTACTTTTTAGATTGTATACACATTAGTAGTTTTTGGTGTCTAATTAAATTAATTACTTGTTACCTAACTCAGTTTATTACCTTCGCTATTGTTCTCGAGTTTTAAGATCATTGTACCGTGGAAAGCAAAGGATTGACAAAAATTAAAGATCCATGCACCAAAGCATTAGATTTGTTATCACCTCCAACAACAACAAAAATTGTTTAGACATGTTAGTTTATTCATATACACAATTAAATTTCATTGTATATGTATGGTGAGATATTATCACGTCTAACAACCTTTTTTTTATTTTTCTTTTAAAAAAACTATGATTGTTCTTCTTTACTTTTTTTCTTTTTGTTGGTTAATAGTGTTTTGTTATTTTGTGAAAGATTAATATAGTGTGTTTAGTTTTTGCATTTTTCTATTATAGACTAACTTTTTTTTAATATATTTCCTTCCTATTAAACTTTTTTCTTTTTATTTTATGCTATTCTTTTTTTGTTTTACAAATTTTAAAAAATTATTTTCAAATGTGCTCAAAATCAGTTTCATTTTTTTAATGAATCAGTTTTAAGTTTTACAATAAAAATTAAAATAGGTAGTTTTAAAACACTACTAGAAAAAAATAGTTTTAACATCGCTATGTTAACATCTATTTTTTTATATTCGATGTTAACAAAAATATGGTGGCATATTCGTAAATAACATGAGCTTGTTAACATCGATTTTTATAAAACTGATGTTAACGTGACGATGTTAACATCGATTTTTGAAAAACTGATGTCAACGTGGTCAGATTAACATCAATTTTTTGTTGTTGGATTTTTTTTTTATAAAAGAAGGGTTCTGGCGGTCAAACCCTTTTGGTCTTGCTCACTTATACCGTTCTCGTGTTCTCTCACTCTCCCCCTCACAATGCTGCAAATCTTGTTCTCCCTTTGTGACTCTCACTGTCACTCAACTCCTCACGGCATGACGAGCCCATCGTGCCTGCCGCATTCCACTCTCGCATTACACAATTGCTCTCACGTCCTTGACTCTCTGTCTCTCAGGTTAGTAGGTTCCCTTGCAATTTCTCTCTTTTTCTCTCGCTGCATTTTGAACATATTTATATGTTTGTGAAATTATTTACTTTGAATTTACTTGGATTTTGGTTGAGCTAGGTGGTGAGCACCATGTGCTTGTCAATATGGGTGAAACAGAATAAGAGAAACGCTTTGGTTGTTTTTGGTTCTAATGCTGTATGTATGGATAATATTATCATTGACACCGACCCTTTTTATATCTTGTTACAACACGTTGTGACATGGAAGTCAGTGATTGAAATTATGTTTAAAAGGTTGAATATATTAAATTGGTTTTGATTTTGTATGTATGGATTTTTGTTGTGAAAGCTTTCCCTGATTTGAACAATTACTTTTTATTTGTTTGTTTGTTTGGTGATGTAAGCTCCATTGGAGTTTGTAGGCCTAGGATCTTCTTCATTAATGGATTCCTTTGCTTCTTGGAAGATGAATGGCAGCGGAATGGAGAAGGAAGAGAGAGAGGAGGCGCCACTTCAAGGAGAAGATGAGTCTAGAATAAGCTCATCGCCATAGGAGGCCACGGATAAGAGCTTGGAGGAAGAAGGAGATGAATGAAGGGAGAGGAAGAGAAGAAGACGAAATTTTGTGCTCTAAAAGAGCTCTGAAATCTGAAGTTTAATTTTCAAATTATCAAAGTTGAAAAAATGCACACGCATGGCCTCTATTTATAGCCTAAGTGTCACACAAAATTGGAGGGAAATTTGAATTTCTATTCAAATTTCACTTGAATTTGAAATTGAATTTGTGGAGCCAAATTTTGGAGCCAAAATTTCACTAATTATGATTAGTGAATTTTAGCTATGGTTCAACCCACTAATCCAAGATCATGTTCAAGATTCTCCACTAAGTGTGCTTAGGTGTCATGAGGCATGTAAAGTATAAAGGACATGCACAAAGTGTGACTATATGATGTGGCAATGGGGTGTAGCAAGCAAATGCTCACCTCCCCCTCTAAAATTTAATTGGATTAGACTTCTCCCAATTCAATTAAATTTATTTCCAACCACACACATCGAATATTCACTTAATGCATATGAAATTACAAAACTACCCCTAATACAAAAAACTAGTCTAGGTGCCATAAAATACAAGGGCTGGAAATCTTAAATTTCTAGGGTACCTTACCTATATTATGGAGCCCTAAATACAAGATCCAAAAATAATGAAACCTTAATCTAATATGTACAAAGATAAGCGGGTTCATACTTAGCCCATGGGCTCGAAATCTACCCTAAGGCTCATGAGAACCCTAGGGCCTTCTCTTGCATCTTTGGCCCAATTTTCTTGGAGTCTTCTATCCAATGCCCTTGGGGGGTAGGATTGCATCATTCCCTCCCCCTTGAAAAGGATTTGACCTCTAATCCATAGGTTCTTGAAACTCATTAATTCTTTCCTCAACTCCTTTAAAAAGAATAAAAACATATGTATTAGTGATGTTGGGTATGTTAGAGTACGGTAAGGACTGAAAACCCATTTCTTGGCCATCTTCCCATAAAAGAATATAATTCCTCACCAACTCAATGGGTGGTGCTACAAGTATAGAAAAATATGGGACAAACCTTTTGTAAAAGTTTGTTAAGATATTGAAGCCCCAAATTTCCCTTATACTTGGTGGAGTAGGCCACTCAGGAATGAACTTTATTCTCTTAGGGTCCATGGGAAGCCCTTGATCACTTTTTAAAAATTTAAGGAAAGTAATGGAATAAAACATACCTTTTTCTTTATTTTCATGTTGATTATTCCTACAAAAAATTACGACAAACCTAAGGAGTCCCACATGAGCACCTAGGTTTGAATTGAAACAAAAAATAAGAACAAACCTACCTAATGAGTCCCTATGTACACAAATCATGAAAATGTTGGGTGCATGAGTGATTTTATAAAATAGTGTTGCACCACTCAACACATTCATCATATCACCTATCATAGGGATTTGGTGCCTAATAATACCTATTTTGGGCACCAACAAAGCACAAGGATTTAAGCTCTTGCGAACCAAACCCTCATCCAACAACTCCTTTACTTGAGGAATAAACTTAAGCCTAAGAGGTGTGGCAATGCTAACAAGTGTCATTTTACAAAGGAGAAAATGTGGAGGTTGTCTAAGAGGGGAAATTTCTTTAATATTTGTCTTTATTTCAAAATGTCTTTCCTTCTTAGCTAACCTTTTGGAGGAGACATTTACCTCCTTACACTCCTCCTTAACCATTAAAGGTTGTCCTTCTTCTTAGGGGTAGATCTCTTTACTAGATTCTTCCCCTTTTGCTTCTTCACTTTCACTAGAGGAAGGTGAACTAGTAGCCTCATCTTGGCTACTATAAATGTCTTGGCCCCTCATAATTATGGTTTTCTCGGTGGGGCATTGAGAAGTAATGTGTCCTCTTCCAAGACATTTAAAGCACTTCATGGAGCTAGTCTTTTCTTGCATACTAGCCTTAAGGGGTTGCTTTTCTATTGTCTTCCCCTTATCATCTTTGGGCTTAGAAGGTGTCACCCCTAAGATGCCTTGACCTTGGTCTTTCTTTGGATAAGAGTGAGAGCCATAAGATTTTGAAGTAGACTTTCTTTTAAGTTGTTGCTCTACCCTTATTTCCCAATCTAAGTTAGCCTCTACATTGTCCTTCCCATGGAAGTATAGGAGGTTAATGTTAGCTTCTTAAGGCTTCCTTTCCTTTTCTCTTCTTTGGGAGTGATGTTTAGTATGTGAACTATGGCGCCCTCTATAATAGTCGCTAAGTTCTTCACTTAAACTTTTGCAAGAGTCATGACTACTATAGGAGGCATGTTTTTCTCTTTTCATTTCTTTCATTATTTTTCTTCTTTCTTCCTCTCTTATTTTCTCTCTTTCATCTTGACTTATTTCTTCCACTCTTTTTTTACCTTTTTCTTTTCTCTCTTGTTTTTCTTTCCACAACTTAAGGGATCTCAACTCATCTAATATCTTATACAAGGGGTCCTTAGGAGTAGAACCCTCACCATTAACACTAGATGAAGAATGAAAACTCATGTTGGTTCCTAAGTTATGGTTCTTTCTTGTTGGGGGTTTGATAACAAAAGGTAAAAGAAACTATGGTTGAAACTAGCCAAAATAAACACTAAAAGAGGTGTGAAAGATAAGGTAAAAACTAATTGATAAAAGGCAAGCTACCTAGGTGGTTTGACAATGGAGAGTAAAGGAAATAAGCTATGAAAGTAAGTAAGAAATTAAAGTGCAAGAAATGCAAACTAGGCGGATCCTAAGAGTGTTTGGATGACCTCATTTAAGGTTCCCAAAAAAACACTCACTATCCTAAGGGAAAATTGCCTAAAATTATTACACACAAATGGAAGTAGGGTGACCTATTGGAGTCTCCCAACTTACTTCCAATGAAAGGCCTTTTTGTTACAAAATTTAAAAGCAAAGCAAATTGCCAATTACAAAAAAAAGTCCTTAATTGTGGTGGCTTTTCTCTCTTTGGTGTTTCACTCAATTTGGAGTGCTTCTTAGTCCAATAGCTTAAGGTGGTTGGCCCCTTGCTTCTTGATTCAAATTCTTCAAGGTATGACACCAATCCTCCTTTCCAATTCCCTATATGGCAACTCACAAGAAGGGAAACAAAGAGACAAGCAATAACCAAAGACCAAAAAAATGAAATGAAAGCTAAACCAATAGAGTTTCAACAAGACAAATTTTCAAGGATTATTCAACAATTAAAGCAATGAAAAGCACACAAAAGCAATCTAGGACTCAAAGAGAAACCTAGAATGGCTCTAGAGCAGAGTAGAAAAACTAAAAAAAAGACTCAAGAAACCTTTAGTTTTGCCACTTGTTTTCACAATAATTTTCAATTGAAATTTCCGAACTAGGATTGGAATAAAATAGGAACCAATTATAAAACAAATTTTGAGCCAAAACAACAAGCACACTTCCTTTTCACTTTTTTTTCCTGGATACTGATTTGTCAGCCAACTTGTGTGATTTTTCTTATTTTTTCCTTCTATCCAAATCGCTTGGTTCTTTTTTTATAATTGTTTTCCAGATGTCTAGAAAATCCAGTAAAACTTTCAGCTCAAAACACGTAGTGACCAATTCCCAGTAATTTATACAAGTTCGTATGTTCAAGCTGCCCGCAACAGCGATTTCAACCTAGAAATCAAGAGTAGTGTTTATGTTGCTTAAGGCTTGGATAGTTACAATTTGTGTTTTCTTATGCTCAATTATCTTGAATAACATAATTCAAGAGAGCTTAAGACTTATTTGATTCACAAATCCAGCCACAAATCAGCACCACAACTCAACTTCATCATAGGCATCATGTAGGAAACTTAGAAAAAAAAAAGTTCAACAACAAGACTACTTCTAGGAATTGATTTAGAACATGTTATGAACTAAATAACATGCATGAATTAGACTCAAAATTCAAAAGATAGGCTAATAATGACAAGAATACATGAACAATTGTATCTAGAATTCAATCAACGAAATAAAAATTCAACACAAACTTAGAACATAATGTGACAATTACTATGACTAAACATGACTCTAAGACAACATGAATTAAGTGATTTACACTTAGATTTTTGTGTTTTTTTTCTAATCAATATTTTGGAAGAAAATTTAGATCTAAGGTTCAGCACAAGAATATTATGAATGAAAAATGATAGAACCTGAAATCAACATAAAAACATGATTCAAGAGTAGATCTACAAAATTTGAACCATAGAAATGCAAGAACAAGTGTAGATCTAAGATTTAATCGGTTTATTTTTTTTAATCTACTCTAAACAGCACCAAACCAAAAGAAAATGGAGGATATACATGGAGAATAAGATGAAGAACAAGGAATTAAAGAGAATTCACCGAACAAAAAGATAGAGGAAGCAAAAGAACATCACCTAGATGAAGATGCTCTTGATACCACATGATGTAAGCTCCATTGGAGTTTGTAGGCCTAGGATCTTCTTCATCAATGGATTCCTTTGCTTCTTGGAAGATGAATGGCAGAGGAATGGAGAAGGAAGAGAGAGAGAAGAGATGCCACTTCAAGGAGAAGATGAGTCTAGAAGAAGCTCACCACCATAGGAGGCCATGGATAAGAGCTTGGAGGAAGAAGGAGATGAATGAAGGGAGAGGAAGAGAAGAGCATGAAATTTTATGCTCTAAAAGAGCTCTGAAATCTGAAGTTTAATTTCCAAATGATCAAAGTTGAAAAAATGTACACACATGGCCTCTATTTATAGCCTAAGTGTCACACAAAATTGGAGGGAAATTTGAATTTCTATTCAAATTTCACTTGAATTTAAAATTGAATTTGTGGAGCCAAATTTGGGAGGTGAAATTTCACTTATTATGATTAGTGAATTTTAGCTATGGTTCAGCCCACTAATCCAAGATCAAGTCCAAGATTCTCCACTTAGTGTGCTTAGGTGTCATGAGGCATGTAAAGCATGAAGGACATGCACAAAGTGTGACTATATGATATGGCAATGGGGTGTAGCAAACAAATCCTCACCTCCCCCTCTAAAATTTAATTGGATTGGACTTCTCCCAATTCAATTAAATTTATTTCCAACCACACACATCAAATATTCACTTAATGCATATGAAATTACAAAACTACCCCTAATACAAAAAACTAGTCTAGGTGCCCTAAAATACAAGGGATGGAAATCTTAAATTTCTAGGGTACCTTACCTATATTATGGAGCCCTAAATATAAGATCCAAAAATAATGAAATCTTAATCTAATATGTATAAGGATAAGTGGGCTTATACTTAGCCCATGGGCCCGAAATCTACCCTAAGGCTCATGAGAACCCTAGGGCCTTCTCTTGCATCTTTGGCCCAATCTTCTTGGAGTCTTCTATCCAATGCCCTTGGGGGGTAGGATTGCATCATTTGGTTGTGGTTGTTTATTTTTTGTTTTTCTAATTCCTACAATTCCCATACACACAATATATAGAATATTTTTTTTGGATCTTTGTTCAATTTTATTGTTTCCTTTTTCCCTTGTGTTTATCTTTATGAATGATTACAGGGTCAACCATTTTTATAGTTAGTATTCATTATCCGTGTAATATTTTTTATATATTTTAAATCAATAAAAATTATATTTTGTATGTATAATTTGCCTTTTAAATAACATCCCTTATTTTGATTTGAGTAGATGGCCTGTATATTGACTTTGTATATTGTATCATTCAATTCAATTAGAAAATGTTATATAAGGCAATTTTACTAATTTACTTGATAATTGCTTTAAGAATTCTATATATTATGATTTTTATGAATTTTTTTGACTAGTTGGTAGTGGATATACATTAATTTTTATTATTTTAGTTTAAATAAATATTTTATTTCTTTAATTTTTTTTGCATATATTCTGCATTTAAGATTTATTGTTGATATTGATGTTTGATTTTTGATTTCTTGATTTTTATTGGTTTATGATGAGAATCCTAAAACTACCCGAATACAGGGACTTATGATCAGGAGTAGGACCAAATAGTCAGTGGATACCCTCCAACAAATGGTAGCAGACATACTTAACAAGGCCCAAGTGGAGAAGGATGAAGGACCAGAAGCAGAGGCACCACTAAGAATATTAATTGTTGTTGAAGGTCCAAACTAATTTGAAGGCCCATGCCAAATATGTTCTATTTTTTTATTTATTTATAATTTTTTTCGTTGTAATTTTGGCCCAAACTGTTTTGAAGGCCCGTGTCTATTTTTATTTTTTTGTTCAAATACACTATATGTATTGGTTTTCATTTTCAATGGAGAGGAACTTTTGGCATTTGATAAAATTTTGTCAGAATTTCTCTCTAGGTTCCTCGTTGAACCAATCTCAGACTTATCGAGGTAATCCTTGTGGCGTCTACCCTGACTTATCTTCCCCCTCTAGAAATAGTGTCATCCAAAATTCTATAACCTGTATCAAGCGATCAGCTCCTAGTAAGGATCACATCATCTGGTATCAGGGCTTCGACTCTTGTTATAGGTTCTATCCTATCCAATTTTGTTTTCTCTTCATAATTTGTCTAAGGTTCGTGTTCTATTCCCTTATCTGTGTTCTTGTTTGCATCTTGTTGCATTTTTGTTTGCATCTTGTTGTGTTCTTGTTTACGTCTTGTTTGTGTCCTTGTTTTTGTTTTTGTCTGTGTTCTTGTTACATTCTTGTTATTGTTCTTGTTCTTGTTTCTTTCAGATTCTATGTAAAAAAAAAATATGTTTGAATTCTATTACAAATTTTGTTTGGGGACAATTTGGGTTACTGCAAGAAGTTTGGGGGTTTAGGATTTAGTAGGCCATTGAATTTCTCATATTTGTTTGTTTGACTATTGAACAAATTTCCCAATTGCCTATTGAATTTGGACCAGTGGAATTGATTGAGTGAAAAACAGTCTATTATCCTACACGAATTTTGAAAAAGAAAGCAAAAAAAAAGCTACAGAAAGTTTGAAAAAAAAGTGGGTGTTTGAATATTTAAACACGAATTTGAGACATTTTATTTCGGCAAAAAAATATGTTATCCAATCTGTTAGTTTGTTATTCAATCTCTTAGTTTGTTGTCCTAATTTGTTATCCAAGTTGTTAGTTTGTTATCCAAGTTTGTTATCCAAACTGTTAGTTTGTTATGCTAGTTTGTTATCCAATGTTTTAGTTTGTTATCCAATTTGTTACTTTGTTATCCTAATTTGTTATCCAAGTTTGTTATTCAATCTATTAGTTTGTTATCCAATCTGCTATTCCATAATTAAGTTGTCTTTCCTGTTCTATTACCTTTGTGCGTCCAATTTAATTCATCCAAGAACTTAAGAGGGGGTGAGTGGTAAAAGGCAAGAGTGAAAAAAAAGCATCATACAAAAGCCTATATTGAGAGCATCAAACACGAGTGAACTACCATCAAAGAGAGAAACACATGAGTAGAGTGTGGTGAGGTCCTGTAATCTTTGTTTAAATTACTGCAGAATTGTTTGTTCCTTAATCATGGCAGGAGTTGGTGACAATGGTGGTGAATATCATCAACTCGACGGATCTCGGCGATTGTTACTAGACGTGATGACTACACAAATGCAATGTTTGTTGAACCGTAATAATGAAGAGCTTTATGGATGAATAGAAGGACTAGAGCGCCAAATGAATCAAAATGCTGGGAGACCTTATGGTGGGAACAAAAAGGTCAATGATGGATCGAACCGAATGGAGGGGCAGAACAAAATTGAGGGAGTAAAACTCAATGTACCCTCTTTCAAAGGTAGGAGTGACCTAGACGCCTACCTTGACTGGGAGATAAAGATTGAACATGTATTCTCCTGCAATGATTATACCGAAGAAAAGGTAAAGTTAGCAGCAATTGAATTCTCACACTATGCCATTGTTCGGTGGAATAAAAATCAAAGAGAGACTATGAGAGATGAGGGGCGGGAGATAGATACATGGACTGGGATGAGAATGGTTATACGAAAGAGGTATGTTTCAACTAGCTACAATAGAACCATGTGACAGAAGTTCCAAAGGCTGTCCCAGGGAAGTTTGACTATGGAGGAGTACTACAAGGAGATGGAGATGAAACTAGTGAGGGCCAACATTGAAGAGGACACGGAGGACACAATGGCTCGTTTTCTAAGTGGCCTAAATCCTGACATTAGAGATGTTATTGAATTATTGGAGTACGTGGAATTAGATGACTTGCTGCATAAGGCAGTCCGGGTTAAACAACAGTTGAAGAGGAAAACTGCAGCAACAAGGAACTCATCCAACAATTTCAACTAGAACTGGACCAACATATCCAAGAAGGACGGAGGCAACTTGTCCAGCTCACATGGAAAGTCAGTAGTGTCCAGTGCTGAAACCAAGCATAATTCTGCTTCATCATCCAATACTAGTACTAGAAACATAAAATGCTTCAAATGCTTAGGCAGAGGGAATATTGCTTATGACTGTCCAACCAGGAGGACCATGATCATGAAGGCAGATGGAGCAATCACCAGTGAATCTGAAATTAGTGAAGAAGAGCTTGAGGAGGAAGCTATGCAGGGTGATATGTTAATGGTGAGATGGCTCTTGGGAAGTCAGATGCAGCCACAAGATAACACCCAAAGAAAAAAATATTTTCCACACCATATGTACGATTAATGGTAAGCTTTGCTCTTTAATTGTTGATGGAGGAAGCTGTACCAATGTTGCAAGTTCTAGGTTAGTGTCCAAACTGAATTTGGATACTAAGCCCCATCCTAGGCCATACAGAATTTGGTGGCTTAGTGAAGGTGAAGAGGTAAAAGTGACTCAGCAGGTTGAGGTGTGTCTCACCATTGGAAGAGACAATGATAGGGTGCTGTGTGATGTGGTTCCAATGGAGGCGACTCATATACTGTTGGGAAGACCATGGTAATATGACACCAAAGCAGTGCATGATGGCTTCACCAACAAGATTTCTTTCCAACACCATGACCGGAAGACTATTCTTAAACCTCTATCCCCTTGAGAAGTGTATGATGACCAAATCAGAATAAGAGAAAAGAGAGAACAAGAGAAAGAAAAGAGTGAGGCACCAAAGAGGAATAGGAAAAAGAAGAGTGATTCACCTGAGAGAAAGAGTGATACACACGAGAGAAAATTTAATTGTTTAGCAAAGACGAGTGAAGTGAGGAAAGTGTTACTTGCTCGTGAGCCACTCTATCTACTGCATTACAAAGACAGTAAAATTTCTACTGATAATTCTAATGAGTTAACTATTTTTGTTTCTCCTAGTGTTGAACCCTTATTGTAGGAATTTAAAGATGTCTTTCCCAAGGAGATTCCTCATGGACTGCCACCTTCAAGAGGCATAGAACATCAAATTGATCTTCTTCCAGGAGCTTCATTACCTAACAGGCCAGTTTACAAAAGCAATCCCTAAGAGACTAAGCATAAGGATGCACAGGCTAAAGTTGAGTATGTGAAAAGATTTCATGAGCAAGCGAAGGATCAAATTAGAAAGAAGAATGAAAGTTATGCCAAGCAAGCCAACAAGAATAGGAAGGAAGTGGTACTTGAACCAGGTGATGATTCTGAACATTTGAGGGAAAATGCTTTCTAAGAAGGAGGGAATGATGAGAATCCTAAAATTGCCCAAATACAGGGACCTATGACCAGGAGTAGGACCAAACAGTCAGTGGATACCCTCCAACAAATGGTAGCAGGCATACATAACAAGGCCCAAGTGGAGAAGGATGAAGGACCAGAAGCAGAGGATTAATTGTTGTTGAAGGCCCAAACTAATTTGAAGGCCCATGCCAAATATGTTCTTTTTTTATTTATAATTTTCTTCATTATAATTTTGGCCCAAACTATTTTAAAGGCCTGTGTCTATTTTTATTTTTTTGTTCTGATACACTATATGTATTGGTTTTCGTTTTCAATGGAGAGGGACTTTTGGCATTTGATAAAATTTTGTTAGAATTTCTCTCTGGGTTCCTCGCTGAACCAATCTCAGACTTATCAAGGTAATCCTTGTGGGATCTACCCTAACTTATCTCCCCTCTCTGGAAGTGGCGTCATCCAAAACTCTGTAACCTGTATCAAGCGATCCGCTCCTAGTAAGGATCACATCAGTTTATAAAACATTTTCTTGACTCATAATATAGTTAGATGAATCTTAATTAATATATTATATGAAATACATTATTCATGATACATATAGTTTATTCATTCGTAGGTGTTGTTTTCATTTCATGTAAAGTCTTACTTTATATATCCAAGTTTTTCATGGGTACAAATGTTTTTCATAAACTTTTGATGCTTTTTTTTTATTACCAATGCTTTTATAAGATGTTGACTATGATTGATGACTATTCCTTTATATACAAGTTATGTTCATCATGAGTGAACCTTAGATTCCTGTTTGAGATTCAAATTAATGATTCTTGCGGGCAGTTTGCATTATTCATTGTTTTAAATCTTGAATTGTTTGTTTGGACAATTTGGAAAAAGTCATTTATTTATAGTAGATTCATACATAAAGGTTAACTTTCTTCTTCTTCTTAAATTTGATGAAATTTTGGTTAATGCATTTCACTTTGTTCTTCGGATGCATACTTGATTGTGGTGGAATTCATGTCACCACTTTTATGTTGTGTAATTGGAGATCAATACGAAATACTGTCGAAATTTCATCAAATCTAAGAAAATAAAGTTAAACTTTACATATGAATCTACTATAAATAAATGTCTTCCTGAATAGGATAGGGCCACACCTTTAATGGAAAAAGTGAGGCTTTCATGCATGAAATAACTTTATGAGTGTCACAAAGTTATTAATTAGATGGATCAAACTTGGATGAATGCAAGTCGCAAGAGCCCAGTGTATGAGGAAGACATTGAACATTTCTTGGAATTCGTTTCTGAAAGAAGTTGACCAAATGAGGATGAAAAATATTTTTGTCCTTGTATAAATTTTTTGAATAGGAGACGACAAGTACTAGACAACATACAAGAGCATCTATTATGTGATGAGATTAAGAAGAATTATACGATGTGGATATGACATGGTGAATTGATAGACATGCAGAGGGGGTCCCAAATTGAACCAGTTGAAGTAGAAATGAGAGATTGCTTAGAGGATATGATACGTGATCTGGGACAAGAGTCTTTTTAGCAAGCACATGCCCTTATGTATGATACATTGGAATGTGATTCCAAAAAGCCTTTGTATCTGGGGTGCAAGAAGTCATTGACGTTGTTGGTAGTGGTGTTAAGTTTGGTCAATGTCAAGGCTAGATATTGGTGGAGTGACAAAAGCTTCACTTCTCTGCTTCAGGTAGTGCACGATATGCTTCTAGAGGATAACACATTGCCAAAAAGTTACTATCAAGCAAAGAAAATACTATGTCTGATGGGTATGGAGTATCAAAAAATACATGTATGCCTTAATGATTGCATATTGTATAGATATGGGCTTGAAAAAAATGAATAAATGCCCAAAGTGTGGGGTATCACGGTTCAAAGTGAAGGATGATGAAAGGTGTAACGATAATGAAAGCATAAACAAAGGCCCCCCAACGAAGGTGTTATGGTATTCTTCGATCATTCCAAGGTTTAAGCGTCTATTTGCCAATGGCGGTGACGCAAAAGGCCAGCATGGCATGTAGATAGGAGAAATTGTGATGGAAAGCTCTGCCATTTGGTTGATTCCTCCCAGTGAAAGAAGATTGATCGTTTGTATATGAATTTTTTAAAAGAGGCAAGAATCTTAGGCTTGGAATTGCCAATGATGGAATGAATCCTTATGATAGTTTAAGCATTCAACACAATTCGCGACCAGTTTTGCTAGTAATTTACAACTTGGCTCCTTGGTTGTGCATGAAGCAAAAATACATGATGTTGTCTATGATGATATCGGGTCCAAGGTAGCCAGGAAATGACTTTGATGCTTATCTCATTCCTTTGATTGAAGACTTGACAAAATTGTGGGATGAGGAAGTTTTCGTATTTGATGGGTATCAAAATGAGACATTCAAGTTGTGTACAATGTTATTTTTTACCATTAATGACTTTACGGAAATTTAAGTGAATACAGTGTTAAGGGGCATTGTGCATGCCCTATTTGTGAAGAAGACACAAGCTACGTACAACTAAAACATGGAAGAAAAACAGTATACACTCAACACCAATGTTTTCTCAAACCTTATCACCCTTGTCGCCGATTGAAAAAAAAAACTTTTAATGAAAGTCAAGAGCATGAAAGTGCACTGATACCATTAACTGGTCAACAAGTTCTTGATCGGGTTGAGGACATCGATACTATATTTGGAAAGACCCAAAAAAAGTTGACAAGTAAAACTTGCCTATTGAAGACAAGTAAAACCATCCTTTGATCTTCCATACTGGTCCGATCTAGAGGTTAGACATTGTATCGATGTTATGCATGGCCAGAAAAATGTGTGTGATAATCTCATCGACATGTTTCTTAACATTCAAGGCAAGACAAATGATGGTTTGAATACTCTTCAAGATCAAGCTGAAATGCATAGACATGAACAATTACATCCAATGTTTGATGATAAGAAAATATATTTGCCTTCAGCATGTCATACTTTGTCAAGGAAAGAGATGAAAAGTTGTTGTCAATGTTTGCGTTGTGTCAAAGAGTCACAGGGATACTCTTCAAATATTAAGAGCCTTGTATAGCTGAAAGATATGAAATTAGTTGGCATAAAGTCTCATGATTGTCAAATCTTGATGCAACAACTATTAGTCGTGACGATATGAGACATTTTGCATAACAAAGTGAGGCATGCCATAACTCGTTATATGTCGCAAAGTCATTGATCCTATCAAGTTAGATGATTTGGAAAACGAGGCTACTATTATCTTGTGTTAGTTGGAAATGTATTTTCCTCCTTAATTTTTTGACATTATGGTTCACTTAATTGTTCATCTAGTGAGAGAAATTAAATTATGTGGTCCTGTTTATTTGCGGTGGATGCACCAAGTTGAGCGATACATGAAGATCTTAAAAGGATATACAAAGAATCTTCACCGTCCCAAAACATGAATTGTTGAAAGGTACATTACAGAAGAAACTATTGAATTTTGCTCAGGGTATGTTGAAAAGACAAAACCTGTTAGGCTTCCCAAGTCTCGACATAACAAAAAAGTGGGAGGTAAGGGTTCAAGAGGACTACATGTTATCACTCTAACTCTAAAAGAATTGCAAGAAGCTCATTTGTATAGACTGAATAATAGTAATGAAGTTTTGCCATACATAGTTTGTGATGAAGCTTTAGTCAAGGAAAATAACCCAAAAATGACCAAGAATAGGATGTTGAAAGAGCATAACAAGACTTTTCTAAATTGGTTTAAAGATATCATTTTTGGTGATGATAATGTTTCTGAAACATTAAGGAAGTTAGCAGATGAGCCTAAAAGAAATGTTATAACTTGGCAAGGATACGATATCAACAAGTATTCATTCTACACATAGTCATAAGACGACAAGAGTACAATGCAAAACAATGGGGTTAGTATAAGGGATGAATCTCAACACTTTGCTATTGTACACGATAACAATATCCATCTAGCTTTCATGCCTTACTTTAGAGTCATTGAAGAAATCTAGAAGCTTAATTATGTAAAATTCATTGTCTGTGTGTTCAAGTGTAAGTGGGTTGATAGTAATATCGGTATGTGAACTGATGATTTTGGATTCACTTTGGTAGATTTAAAGAAGCTTGCTTATCAGAATGAGCCTTTCATCATGGCAAACAAACTAAACAAGTGTTTTATATTCAAGATCCTTGTGATGAAAGGTGGTCAGTGGTTCTACATGAAAAAAAATTGATGTTAATGTTGAAGATGATGATTCAATCGTTGATACTTGCGTTAGTCCTTTCTCCACACAAATGCCGCCTAACGTCAACGGAGAAGAAGAAGTTGACGACGTCCATGCAAATTGTAATGATCATGATGAAGGAGAATTTTTAACATCGTATAACGTAATTTATTTTATATTTACTTGCTTTCATAATTTCAATTACATAACTTAATATAGTTTTGAGCAAATTGCAATGATCATGATGAAGGAGAATTATTAACATCGTATAATGTAATTTATTTTATATTTACTTGCTTTCATAATTTCAATTACATAACTTAATATAGTTTTGAGTTGACTTTAATTAATGTTGTTTTGTAACAGACACATGGCTACACCATCCAGCTCCCCTCCTCCTCCTGATTAAGTAATTCTAGAAACACTAGGTGTTTAAGTAATTTTAGAATTATATAGTTATGTTAATTTAGATTAGGTTATAGATGATTTTATGTATTGACTTTTATTACTTTAAATATTTCTTTTAATTGATACTAATTATTCAATTACTATGGTAAAAATTTGAACTGTCTGATAAAAAAATGTTTGAAAACTGTTTGGATTGATTCTATTTTTCAATTTACAGGTTAATTTTGAATAATTAAAAAACAGACAAGATATTAGAAAAAATCGATGTTGTCGAGCGAAAACAACATCGTTTTTTTTAAAACCGATGTTGTTCACCAAAAAATAACATCGATTTTCCTAAAAATCAATGTTGTTTTCTGCCCAACAACATCGACATTTCTAAAAACCAATGAACAACATCAGCTTTTAGAAAAATTGATGTTGTTTTCTGCTCAGCAACATCAGTTTATAGAAAAATCGATGTTGATTGATACATATTTTACATTTTGTTGGTTATTCCTTATTATACATCAGTTTTTGAAAAACCTATGTTGTGTAGTTTAGTTTAACATCAATTTTAAAAAATTGATGTTAACTTTGATACTTTTAAGGTCGGTAACCGAGATTGAAAATTCTTAATAACCAATGTTAAAAGTTTATTTTTTAGTAATAAAATAAGTTTTTAAAAAAAGAAATCAGTTTGGTTTTAAAATTAAATTTTCAATTTATATTTCTTTTAATGAATCAATTTTAAAATCAAAGTTAAAATGGGTAGTTTTAAAATCAATTACAATTTTATTTTGTAAGAAATCAATTTCAGTTTTAAAATCTATAACAAATCCAAAAAACTATTATGCCCTTGATAAATAAATAAAAAACTATGCAATTTCAAAAAGAATATTATTTTTTTTCTCAACTTTGAAAAATCTTTTCTCTCACTTCTACCCAATTAATTCGTCAATTCCATTCCATTTTTAACTCCTCAATTAACTCCTGCAATTATTTCCTCAATATTTGTAACTTTGGCACTTTGAGATGTTGTAGATCTTTCATTTTTTTCTTCCTTCTTTCATCTTATCTTTTGTTACAAAAAAAAATCAAATTGTTAATTTTGATTTTATTAATAACATTTCAATTATCGGTATTAAATCCTATTCGATTTAGTTAAAAAAATTATTGCGAGAGGAATTTGAATTTTGATATTATTTTACTTCAAGTGAAATTGAAAATATTACGTTTATAATTTTTTAATTTAGTATTTTTTTAAATAAAAATGTCATCTCTTTGTTTATAATTCAGTTATTTAAAAAATGTTATCCATAATTATTTGGTTTAAATTAAAATTATAAAATGAAGAAGATGGGACAGTAAAAAAAGCCAAAAAGAGGGGAGTGAAGACGAAGAATTTAATTTTAAAATGTTAATAACAAATGAATAGTGAGTTGAAATTTTAAAATAAAAAAATTGGCAATTTTGAAATAATAGAGTTTTTTATTTTTAAAAATAAAATTAAACAAAAAAATTTCAAAAAATAGTGGTTTATTTGTAAAAAAATAAGAAAAGAGTAATGAGTTAATTTGGAATTGTAAAATTTAAAATATGACAATTTTTAAATAATAGTTGGTTATGTTATTCATCCTTAAAATTTTTTAAAAACAAAAATAATTCTTTATATATATCCCATCAAGCAATTAAAAATATCAAGTAATTTAATATAAAATAGATCTTAAAAAATATTGTTTGATTAAATGGGGGTATCATTGATATATATTAAACTTAGCAAAATAGAAGTTCCAATACATAGGTGACCATGTCTATGTTTCCCCTAGCAATAATAATAAGAGTAATGTTGTTCATACCACCATTTTTACAACAAATTATACAACAATCATCATGTCAGCAAAATATTTAAATTTTAATGAGAAAAAAAAAAACAAATCTCACCCCTTTATAGGTCACCTTTTGTTTATTCTGTTCATTGATGTTTTCTTTTTATCTCTTTCAATGTTTTTTTTAATGTTTTTCCTTTTCTCTCCAATTACAAGCACCCGCCTTTTAACTCCTTCAATTCTCTCCAATTACAAGCACCATCACTTTTTCACTCAAAAGTTTGATAACTAGAATTCACAAACTCTGCACCACTGATTGTCAATATTGCTGAACAACAACGCATTGAGTATTCTTCTCTTATCCTTACTCTTATCAGATTCTTCCTCCTCATGAAATTCATCTTTTTCGTTAACCAAAGACTGTAAATAGAAGATCACATATATAATTTTGTCGGTAAAGCTTATTACCTCCCTTAAAACTCTAGTTCTATTTTTTTTCCGACTATTTCTTACTTATTGTGATTCAACTAGTTATCTTGTTACTTAGCTAGTTAGATGACTTTCATATTTATCTCCACATGTTATTTTTTTGTTTTCTATTTTTGAATCATTTAATCTTGGTGCGGAACCTTGTAATTGATATATTTCAGTTCATGTTATACTCATACTTATGAATTAGCATTATAAATTTGTAACTTGTTATATGCTTATCAATCAATCCATGAGATTATTGGTGGTTATAGGTGGTAATTTCTGATTATTTGTAGCCAAGTGGAATAACTATGTAACCAAAGGTGACTATTTTAGTTTTCATAATTAATAGGTTGATGGGTGAAGAGAAGCAAATGACATTAGAAAACAACATCCTTGCTATCATAGAAATCGGAGAACTATTCACCCCACATTATATTAATACATTATTAGAAGATGGGAAAACTTCTTTACCAAAAGAGGACCCACTACTTATGGACTATTTACCAAAAGTTGCACAAGTATAATCAATGGCTATGCTTATGGACTATGAAGCAGTCTTTTATTAACAGGAAAATTACAGAAATGAATACTTTACATTTGTCCTTACCTCTAAATATTCATTCATCCCATATTTGGAGCCTTCTATTCCGAGGCCAGACTGTTTAAAACCACCAAATGGAGCCACCTACATCAACACATGCACATAAATAAACCCATCAACAAAAATTCCATTGTCGCTTGATATCATTTAATAAGGAATGAGATGCGCCTCAGTTGAAATTACTGTTTCATTAACACCCACTAGTCCATATTCAAGAGCCTCAGCAACACGCCATGATCGTTGGATATTGTTTGTAAATACATATGAACCCAAACCTTCATATGTACAGGCAGTTCCATGTTCCAAAGTTTCACAACATTAAACCAAGAGTGACCAAATATGACAAAACTATTAACCTAGGCTGTATAGGAGGGGGAGGGAGGGCAAAAACCATTCTTCAAGGCTGTATAAAGAAGAACCAAATGAACTACCTGCATTAGTGTCATTAGTAATTCTGATAGCTTCCTCTCTGGGTGCAACAGGTCCAAATGCTTCCTCTCTGGTTTAAGCCAAATCATTTAGGTGAATTAACAAAAAAAAAAGTCCAGCAAGCAAAAGTTAACAACAAAATTCCATTTGATGATAACAAGGCAAAGTGAAATAAACCATATCAAAATTTCAAAATTTCTGCACATATTCAAAAATGGAATCATCTTTATCAGATAGCATAGTAAAAATTTTGGTTATTGTATGGTTGCACTGTAGCTGATAGTCAATACACTGAACTTGGAAAAGCATTCATCAAAACATAGTACAAATGCATGACAAAAGATCACTACACAACATTAAAGGCATACTGTCAAATTTATGTCAACAAGCTTATGGTGTACCTCTTTCAAACCTATTGCTATCAATATATACGCCAATAATCCGTGATGCACCAACAACTTTTGCGTCCTCTACAACCTGTAAGTGTAAATTTTGAGTCATAACTCATATTGGAAGCCACAAGACCAAGCAAAAATATGTCACCCTGGTAAGAAAAAATTATTTAATCAGCTGCATTTAACAAGTTTCTCATGACCACACTATGCTTTCCCACAGGCAAATGAAACACCATTGTCCACTAGCATTTCATGACTTGCTTACAGACTATGAACAGTGTCAAAATGATGCAAAGAAGGGATAAGCACTTTATACTTAACATGAAATGTATCAATACAATTTTCATATTACAAAAGGACATAACTTACTGTAGAAGCAAAGCTTCATGATGAATCAAGATTGATTCAAAGATGTTTTGATGATAACAAAGGTGATGACAAAAAGCTCAAAGGTCAATCAAAGAATGAGTTCAAGATGTTCAAGATAGAATCAAGAACACTTCAAGATTCAAGAGGATAGTTGATTTCAAGAATCACTTCAAGATTCAAGAGGAAAGTTGATTTCAAGAATCAAGAATCAAGAATCAAGATTCAAGAATCAAAGTATGAAAAGGTTTTTTCAAAAACTGAGTAGCACGTGGATTTTTCTCAAAACATGTTTACCAAAGAGTTTTTACTCTCTGGTAATCGATTACCAGATTGTTGTAATCGATTACTAGTAGCAAAATGGGTTTGAAAAAGTTTTCAAATGAATTTACAACGTTCCAGTTGATTTCAAAAAAGCTGTAATCGATTACAATGTTTTGGTAATCGATTACCAGTGCCTTTGAACGTTGAAATTCAAATTCAAATGTGAAGAGTCACATCCTTTCACATAAAAGCTTTGTGTAATCGATTACTAGTGATTGTTTATGAATAAATCAAAAGATGTAACTCTTCAAATGGTTTTTGACTTTTTCAAATTGGTTTTAAGTTTTTCTAAAAGTCATAACTTTTCTAAATGGTCCTCTTGACCAGACATGAAGAGTTAATAAAAGCAAGGCTTTGTTTTGCATTTTAGAACAATCCAATCAATCCAATAAAATCCTTTACAAGCCTTGAATCTCTTTGAACTTCTTCTTCTTTCTTTTGTGCCAAAAGCTTTCCAAGAGTTTTTTAGTTTTCTAAACCTTGAAAACTTGTGCTATTCATTCTTTTCATCTCTTCCCCCTTTGCCAAAAAGAATTCGCCAAGGACTAACCGCCTGAATTCTTTTTATGTCTCTCTTCTCCCTTTTCCAAAAGAACGAAGGACTAACCGCCTGAATTCTTTTGTGTCTCCCTTCTCCCTTGTCAAAGAATTCAAAATGACATAGTCTGAGAATTCTTTTGATTCTTCCCTTTCCCTTATACAAAAGTTTTTAAAGGACTAACCGCCTAAGAATTCTTTTGTATCCCCATTCACAAAGTATCAAAGGTTTAACCGCCTGAGATCTTTGTCTTAACACATTGGGGTACATCCTTTGTGGTACAAGTAGAGGGTACATCTACTTGGGTTGTTGACTGAGAACAAGAGGGGATACATCTCTTGTGGATCAGTTCTAGTGGAGGGTACATCCACTAGGTTCAAAGAGAACAAGGGAGGGTACATCTCTTGTGGATCTTTGCTTGTAAAAGAATTTTTACAAGGTTGAAAAGAAATCTCAAGGACCGCAGGTCGCTTGGGGACTGGATGTAGGCACGGGTTATTGCCGAACCAGTATAAAAACTCTTGTGTGTTTGTCTCTTTCTTCCCTACTCTTTTACTTTCCGCTGTGCATTTTAATTTCCGCTTTTACTTTTGGTTAAGTTTCTCTTCTACTCCTTATTCTCTTAACAACATAAGTAAAAACCTTACAAGAGTAAATTTTTAATTAGTAAAGGTTTAGGAATAATTAATTCAACCCCCCTTCTTAATCATTATGAGGCCACTTGATCCAACACTTACCAGTTGGAACACCTCATCCAAGGAGACAAACTTTGTCCAAAGGAGCTTTAGGATTGATCTTAGCTACACTAACATCATGAACAACAGTGTATTGACTACATGTGGAGGTTCCCATAAAATGATAGAGGGGTTTTCCATTAACTGAGAAATGACTCACATGAACAATCAAGTGTGCCAAAGTAAATGCTTTTATCATATACTTCAAAACTCATTCTATTTTTTTTAATGTCAAATGTTGGTGGTTGGTTTGTTTGTGGAAGATTTAGTCTAACAAAAGTAATTAGTCTCTCATAATGTGACAAATATATAGTGAGAAATAGCATGGCATGCCTACAAGTCGGCGGAGACTTGGACGTCGGTGATGGTGGTGAGAGAAGAGAGGTAATAGTCGGCTCCTAAGGAGGCTTCGGGAAGAACAGCAAACTGCAAGACTTTATCGGTGAGAAGCATATGAGAAACTTTTAAGTTTAAAAATTAAATAATTATCACAGCCTTCAAAGGACATTTTAAAATTATAGAATTTTAAAAGGACTTAAAATGAACATATTCACTTAATTGTTTGTGTTTATGTAATGATATTTGAGATTGTTACAAAAGGATATGTATAAGAAACAAAAGGAATTAAAAATGATATGTGGTGCAAGGAGTAAGGACGAAAAGAGAATGTTTAAGAACTTCAAATTAAAAAGAAAGGAAATCATTACTTCCCCATTTGCATGAGGAATACAGAGATCACATATTATAAAAATATATAAGTTTTCCAAATGTAAAACGGCTAAAGAATATTGAGGGGACTTGTATTTGGTCATAGTAAAAAAACAAATGAGGCCAAGCAAAAGCAAACTTTATACTCCCAGAAACCATATTGCAACACAACAAGTTCAAAGATGGTATTCACTTTACATTTTCAGTAGTATTCATTGTTTTAGAATGATATCTGCCTATACACATAGGCTATGTATAAGGGGGTGAAAGTGTTTAACAAAAGGTACAATTCAGATTAACCAAATCTGCACACTTTTGGGTACCAACAACAAGGGAGTGGGGGCAATGTGGCTTGCCCCATCATCTCAGAACACAACCTAGGCCTAAGGCCATCCCCTACAACCCCTCAATTCAAAGAAACAAAGCATAAATTTGCCCCAAATTGTCTCACGCAATTGGTCAAATTATGTACCATTTAAAGCATAAAAGGCATTAATGGAAAGCTAGAAACCAAGGGGTAGTGCACTTACTTGTATGGAGTGACCAAAGACGCTAAAAAATGGAAGCAAAAGCGCAAAAATGGTGGCTTAGGGGCGAAAATCTGCAAATCTTGTGGGTGTTGCATTTTTTGAATGAGGGAGGGGAGTTTTGGGTGGAGAGAAACTCCCCCTCCCTCGTTTTTATGTTTCCAGGTACAGGGGTGCTCGCCCAGGCGAGCTAACCCTGTATATATTTTATTTTATTTTTTTGGGAAGACACAGGTATGCGCTCTCTGTGGGTCGGCGTTCGCTTACTCGAACCCCCTTAGGGTAGATTAGGCATTCGACATTTACTTTAAAGACACAACAGTAATAATTACTGGGAATTTAAAGGATACTAGGCTGCCTCCCAACTGCGCTTTCCGCTTTTCCAGAGCTGGGCATGGGACGAAGATCTATCGATCGTGATCCTAGCCTCTACTCGTGTCCGTCCCTAAGTACCTGAAAACAGGAAATGACATTGCGCAACAAACTGTGGCCACGTTACCGTTTACCCTGATTGGTCTCTGCCTTTGGATTTGGCCCGGTATTTGACCATCGCCTAAGACGATTCTGCTCCTGTCATAAGATAACAAAATATGCATGTGTATGCGTATGCATGAGCATTTTCAAATGCAATACTCTTTTTAGTGAAAGCTAGTCAGGTTCAGTTTTAATTAAGCGCTTGGGGCATCCCATGAACTAAGCGAAAAGGCTCAGGTTATCAAATACTGCACATATTTTAAAGCACATAGTGAGGACCGGAACCTCAATCCCATGTTCTCTTCTTTTAAAAGACTGTGACGAGAAATTTACAGCGGACAGGAATCCCTAGGGGAAACCAAGAAGGACACACAAAAATAAAAGAACATGCAGCGACTTCCTCAATTGCCCTAGATCCTAAGCGTAGTACCGCTTGACAACATCGGAGTTCACGGGTGAAGGTAGCTCCTCGCCATCCATGTTGGTGAGCACCAGGGCTCCTCCGGAGAAAGCCCATTTTACAACAAAAGGCCCTTCGTAGTTCGGGGTCCACTTCCCTCTGTTGTCTTTCAGAGCTTGGGAGACTTTCTTCAATACCAAGTCCCCTTCACTGAACTGGCGCATACGTACCTTCTTGTCAAAAGCGTTCTTCACTCGTTTCTGATATAAACGCCCATGACTCATGGCGGCCAAACGCTTGCCTTCTATTAGATTAAGCTGATCGAAACGTGCTTGGGCCCATTCCGATTCCTTTAATCTGGATTCCGACCAGATTCTTAATGATGGGACTTCTACCTCAAATGGTAGCACAACCTCCATTCCATATACCAATGTGAACGGTGTTGCCCCAGTTGACGTGCGCACTGAGGTTCGGTAACCGTGTAACGCGAATGGGAGCATCTTGTGCCAATCTTTGTATGACATGGTCATCTTTTGGATAATCTTCTTGATATTCTTATTGGCTGCTTCCACGGCTCCGTTCATCTTTGGTCGGTAGGGCGTGGAATTGTGATGTTGGATCTTAAACTCCTCGCACATTTCCCCCATCATCTTGTTATTCAAGTTGGTGTCGTTGTCCGTGATAATCTTCCTCGGCAAACCGTATCGGCAGATAATTTCCCTCTTAATGAACCTGACCACCACACTCCTGGTGACGCTAGCATACGACGCGGCTTCGACCCACTTAGTGAAGTAATTGATCGCCACTAGGATGAAACAATGTCCATTTACAACTTTGGGCTCTATGGCCCCAATCACATCTATCCCCCACATGGAAAACGGCCACGGTGCGGCCAAGACATTCAGAGGCAAGGGCGGAGCATTGACATTGTTTGTGAATGTTTGGCATATGTGACACTTCCTCACATGGAGACAGCAATCGCTCTCCATGGTGAGCCAATAGTAACCTGCCCTTAAGATCTTTCTAGCCATGGCGTGCTTATTAGCGTGCGTACCAAAAGAGCCCTCATGGACCTCCCCCAGCATGTTTTCTGCTTCCTTAGCGTTCACGCAGCGTAGCAAAACCATGTCATGGTTTCTCTTGTATAGTATGCTTCCGCTCATAAAGAAGCCGGCCGCCAATCTCTTCAATGTCCTTTTGTCGTTGTCGGAGGCCTCCGGTGGGTACTCTTTGCTTTCAACGTATCGCTTGATATCGAAATACCAAGGCTTATCGTCCGGTTCCTCTTCCACCCGAAAACAATGTGCGGGTCTTCCACGACACCAGAATTCAATGTACGGTAGGTCCCCATGCGGTGTTAGCTGGAACATGGATGCTAAAGTGGTAAGCGCATCTGCCATTTGATTTTCCTCTCGGGGAATGTGATGGAAGGAGATCTCATCAAAGAAACCAGCTAATTCCTTGATATAGGCTTGGTAGGGTATCAGCTTGTGGTCTCTAGTTTCCCATTCTCCTTTCAGCTGGTGAATCACCAGTGCTGAGTCCCCGTACACCTTGAGTAGCTTGACATTGGAGTCAATTGCTGCCTGGACGGTCAGGGCGCACACTTCATATTCAGCCATATGGTTGGTGCAGTCGAACCCCAGCCTGGCTGCATTGATTGTCCGGAGAAACCAATACTGCCCCAACGCCATGGCCTAGAACGTTTGATGCTCCATCAAACCACACGATCCACTTGTCCCGGTCCTTGTCTAGCTTTTCCTCAAACAAGGCCATGATGTCCTCATCCGGGAACTCAGGATGCATGGGTTGATAGTCGTTGAGAGGTTGCTGAGCCAAATAATCTGCCAAGGCGCTTCCTTTTATTGCCTTTTGGGTGACGTAGACTATATCGAACTCGGATAGCAAAAACTGCCATCGGGCGATCCGCCCTATGAGAGCAGGCTTCTCAAAGATGTACTTAACCGGGTTTATCTTGGATATCAACCAGGTGGTATGGCTCAGCATGTATTGTCTTAGACGGTGGGGCGCCAAGACTAAAGCACAACACGTTCTCTAGAGCAGGGAGTAGTTCATTTCACAGGGCGTGAACTTCTTACTCAAGTAGTAAACAACGCGCTCTCTTTTTCCGGACTCGTCATGACTTGGCCTTCGTGTCCTACTGATGTGGCAGGGCGGGCCCCCTTCAACTTGTCGTCCCAATTGCGAACCTTGGCTTCTGCTCTTCCTTCTTGCGACACTTTTCCTTATGTCCGCTTGTGTGGGTTTATAGCCTAATTCAAACTTCCCGTGGTTTCCTCTGGTGCTTACCAGGCTGGTTCTGTCGCCGTTGTTCTTGCCTAAACCCATTATGGGCTCGTAGCCATTCCCCAACATCACTCGGGCCACCATCATTGTCGTATCGGACAGGCAAGGTTGCCCAGAGAAGGAATCTACGAAGGCAATGCTTACTACCTCAAAAGATTGGAAGGCTGTTTCTAATGACTCCTCCGCGGCTTCCACATATGGCATAGAGGACGGGCAGCTTACCAAGATGTCTTCCTCCCCCGACACAATGACCAAATGCCCCTCTACTACGAACTTCAGTTTTTGGTGGAGTGTAGAGGGAATGACTCCCACCGAGTGGATCCATGGGCGTCCCAAAAGATAGCTGTAAGCCGACAGGTAACCTGACAGGTATGGGGGCCTATTTGTACAGGGAGGTCGATCTCTCCCCTCACCTCTCGGCGGCTGCCGTTGAAGGCACAGACCACCATGGAACTTGGCCTTAGATTGGAAGCGTTAAACGACAATTTCTCCAACGTGCTTTTGGGCATTACGTTTAAACTATAACCTTTATCGATGAGTACCTTGGCCACGACGTGGTCCATGCATTTGATTGACACATGTAAAGCCCTATTATGCCCTCTCCCCTCGGCAAGGATTTCTTCTTCAACGAAGGCGAGATAGTTGTTGGCGGTGATGTTATTGACGAGTCCTCCAAAGCCTTCTACGGAGATGTCTTGGGCTACATGAGCTTCGTTCAAGACCTTTACTAGCAAAGCCCGATGAGGCTCAGAGCTCATGAGCAGTTCCAAAAGAGAGACTCAGGTCGGGGTTTTGTTGAGCTGCTCAATGACCTTGAACTCGCTTTGCTGAATAATGCGGAGGAACTCGCCTGCCTCCTCTAGCGATACTTCTTTCTTGCCATAACCATCCTTTTTCTCCGGAAGACCTTTCACTAGAATATTCTCTTTCGGAGTGGGGATCATTTTGTCATTTTGTTCTTCCGCTATCTTTGCCTTCCCTTTAACGTTTGCGGGTTGTGTCGGCAGGTCAGGGGGTGCGAACATGTGACCACTGCAGGTCACGCAAAAAATGAATGCTGCTGCAAAAAATGAGGTATTTAATATGAGATTGCGTGAACACTGTGATGATTTTCTTATTGTGAAAAACTTTAGACTTCTTGTAGATTTTCAGCTGAGACCTTGCTTGTTTCTGTAAGTACATATTCCAAGAATTCGCTTTCAAACATGCTGACTTATATATGACATATTTTTTCGGCTTGAATTGAACTTTCAAATGGCCTTTACTTTGGGTTTTTTTTTTCTATTTCCTTCATCATTTCACTTTTGAACAAATAAATAACAATAGCATTATTATTCACCATGATATCTTTTTTAATAATTTCTTCCAATGTTCATTTTGGTATCCCTCTATACCTTTTCACAGGGACAAACATCATGCAATCTACTCTCCTCACAAGTGCCTCCCTTTAAAGCCCAACAGTCATTACCATAATATATAGTTGGTCATATAGCAGTGCAACAAAACTTTCTTTTGAGTTTAGTCAGTACTTTGAGGTTACAAATAACCTCCTATGCCTTCTTCCAATTTAATCACCCAGCTTTTTTCCTGTGTGATATCTTCATTAATTTCCCCATCATTTTGTACTATTGTTGTTCTAATTTGGAACTCCATTACCTAAAACACTCAACTTGGAGCATGATCTTGTTTATCCTGATTACATTGTAATTTTTTATTCTGAGTTTTAGGTTCTAATATCATTACATCTCATTCTCAACAAATTATGTATTCTACTTCCATGTGAAGAATTTGTTTTGAAAACAATAATATATTTATCTACTACATGATCTACTTCTATTTACAGGTTGAGTACTTTAAATGGTTATCTGAAAAGGTACAAGAAATATCTTCATAACTAAAGACTGCTGAATCCAAACCTTGTCCCTCAAACTCTACTGGTTTAGTGGAAATCTTCTCTGCTCAAGGTATTGAGATGGGATAAGCATGTTTTCTGTAATGCTCCCAAGGAAACTTTTCTAATCTTCAACATCAAGCATTCCTTATTAATTTAAACAATGCTTTAGAGGTTCCTGCATTTTTTTATGAGGGGGGTTGGGAGAGGGGGCTTCATATAAAGTATTTCCCTTAGCCATTCACTTATGATTCCATATCTTTTTTTTTTTGTTATTGCGTACTGAAACCTCAACTCTAATTATTGGAAATTTCAATAAAAAATATATGGTTGAAACAAAAGACAGAGCAAATCTTAAAAATAGTTTTCTTTTAAATTACAATCGAGGATGTAAACTCAAACGAGCCTAATTTTGGCCGGAGACAGTTTCAGTAAAATTGACCAATATCAAACTGGGAGGTCAAGAATATTGTGATGCTTGATAGAAAAATCTTTTTTTTTCCCTTGAGGCCGTATTGCTAGTTTGATCATTCAGTTTCCACCTGATTTATTTACTAATATATATTGCTTTTTAATGATATTTAAATCCCTAGTGTTTTCTCAGCTTTAATATAACAGTTTATTTTATAGGCTTGTTTCAACCTTTTGGTGGCATTCAGTTGTTTTGCACTTAAATTGAATTTGACAAAGTTGTTTACCACCCTATGCGCCTCTGCTTTTCTATTATATTCACAACTGTTTCAAATTGTACATGAAATACTCCTACCAGCTCTGAATACACATGCACCTATGTCTGATTTTTTCTCAGTTTACTGAATGTTCATGTTTACCTATTCTATTTCTAGAATCTGGAAAATCTGCAAATACAGAATGGAAGGAGCAGGTTTATCAACAGGTAATAACAACAGTTGCTTTTCTTTACTTTCTTTTTCTTCTTCTTCCTTCATTTGTTTGCTTTTTCTTATCTCTGAAATCTATCTGCCTTCATATTGTATGTATATATTTATCAAATTCTACTAAAGTGCGCTATAAAGGATATATACATTTTGTATAACTGTATATTGATTATACTTTGCTCCCACTCCTACAACCACAAGTAAACTAAAAGCATGCCATACTAATCTCCATGAGATTATGTTTTCCCCAATCTTAGGATCGCCTTTGTCCACATAAAGCAAACCTTTCCTTTTCCAGGTGCATTTTTAATGTATCTGAGGATATGAACCACAACTTAATGAGCATCACAAGTAGCAGTCAGCAGGAATAGTCTTACCACACTTACAACAAAGGTAATACCCGGTCTAGTTAAAATGAAATAGTTAAGTCTACCTACCAACTACCAAGTTTTTGATAAACTGAGAGGAAAATAGAGAGATAATAGAGAAAAAGGAGAAGACAAAGCTGATTTTATTGATCTGAAAAACTGATTAGAGATAGTTACAATCCATGTATTTATAAACCTCTATACAACATAACTAACTCTAACAGAAAGCCAACTAACTCTAATAGAAAACACAACATAACTAACTATAACTAACTCTAACATAAAGCTAACTAACTTTAATAGAAAGCTAACCAATTGATCCTATTGAGGTGCAGTTAGCAAAAGCTAACAGCTCTTATAGACAAAATACAAAATTGTTTTCATAGTTATACATTGGAAACACTCTTCCCATTGAGTTTGCCTCTCAGAGCCTCAAATCTTGATGCAGACAAGGGTTTAGTTAGAATATCAGCCCACTGATCCAGAGCTGGAATATAAACAATTGAAAGCTGCTTGGCCAAAATCTTCTCTCTGACAAAAAACACATGAATCTCCATGTGTTTTGTTCGACTGTGAAAAACTGGATTGTGAGCAATAGAAACAACACTCTGATTATCACAAAATATTACTGGAGTAGTGAAAGAAACTTGTAACTCTGTCAGCAGGGTATAAATCCAAGTCAATTCAGTGGAATTTTGAGCAATGCTGCGATATTCAGCTTCAGTACTAGACCTAGCAGTAACCTTTTGTTTGCAAGACCACCAAGAGACTAAGTTAGGACCAAGAAAAATGGTAGTCCATGAGGTGGAGCGCCTGTCATCCACATCAGATGCCCAATCAGCATCATAGAATGCTCGAATGGCCAAAGGATTTTTTGTAGAAGCAGGCTGTAGGAGTAAACCATGAAATAAAGTACCTTTAAGATATCTTAGAATCCTTTTCACCACTGTCCAATGAGAATCCAAAGGAGCAGCCATAAATTGGCAAACCTTATTGACAACAAAACTAAATTTAGGTCTAGTGAGAGTAGCATATTGTAATGCACCAACTATAGACCTATAGAGAGAAGGATCATGAAAAACATCAGCACCATGTTTAGACAACTTGCAGTTAGAAACCATGGGAGAAGAGATTGAATGAGCTTCAGCCATATGAGTTTTGTGAAGCAAATCACGAATGTATTTACTCTGGGTCATTAAGATAGCACTGTTGGACAAATATTTGATTTCTAGACCCAAGAAATAATCCAGATGACCAAGCTATTTGAGAGAAAAAGTAGTATTCAGTCTGTTTGTGCGTTGCTGAATCAGAGTGGCTGAGCTACCTGTGAGAATTATATCATCCACATATACTAGTAGATAAACAACATCCACTTGATGTCGATAGATAAATAAGGAAGAATCACTTTTGCTGCCAACAAACCCAAACTGTAACAGAGTGGACTTGAGTCTGTCAACCCATTGCCTTGGAGCCTATTTTAACCCATAGATAGCTTTATTTAGCCTGCAGACCAATGACTTATCTGCAACTTCAAAACCAAGAGGTTGTATCATAAAAATAGTTTCTTCAAGAGTACCATTTAAAAAGGCATTATTCACATCAAGTTGGAACAATTTCCACCCATAGGACAGGGCAAGAGTAAGAATAATTCGAATAGTGACAGGCTTGATCACAGGAGAGAAAGTTTCATGGAAATCAAAACCATGAACTTGATGAAACCCCTTAGCTACCAATCTTGTTTTGAACCTATTAATTGATCCATCAACATTTTCCTTCACCCTGTAAACCCATTTACAGCCAATGATCTGTCTGTTAGGAGGTAAAGATACTAAGTCCTAAGTATGATTTTTCAGCAAGGGATCATACTCATGTTGCATAGCAATGAGCCAATCTTTGCTTGCTAGAGCTTGTTTCACAGTTTTAGGCTCAAAATGAGTGAGAAAAGGTGAAGGGTGAAGTCTAGGGTTGTGAATACCAAATTTAGACCTTGTTTGCATAGGGTGGGTATTGACTGGGATAGAGTTGGGTATAGACACGGACTCTGAAGTAGATGAAGTAGGGTTAGTAGACTTAGAATTTTGTGGCTGAATAGGGATGGGTGCAGAAGAAGTGGAGGGACAAGGTACAAAAATAGTTGTGATAGGGGAATGAGCAGGTAAGGGTGAAAAACCTGGAGGAATAAGAGGAACAGAGCTTGAATTAACAGGTGATGCTTGAGATGTCTGAGGAATAGGGGCAACAAAAGGTGGAGAAAGGTTAGGACTTAGGCTAAAATAAGAATCAAGATTTTTTGTGGGATTAGAGGAAGAAGGAAAAAAATCAGTATAGGGAAATCTCAACTCATTAAATAAAACATCCTTAGATATGTAAATTCTACCAGAGGATGACAAACACTTGTACCCCTTGTGAGATAAGGAATAACCCAAAAACAAACACTCTTGTGACCAAAAATTGAGCTTGTGTGTATGATATGGCCTTAGTAAAGGAAAACATGCAAACCCAAAAGTTCAAAGAAAATGATAATCAGGCTCTTTATTAAACAAAGTAACAAAAGGAACAACAAACTTGAGAGAAGCAGTGGGAAGCCTGTTAATAAGATAAACAGTTGTAGTAAAGGCATAATCCCAAAATTGCAAGGGTAAAGAAGCATGATGCAGCAAGGTTAAACCCAAATCAACTATGTGTCTATGTTTTCTCTCAACCACACCATTTTGGTGATGAGTATGGGGACAAGTAAGTCTATGAGAAATACCAAAAGAGGCTAGAAGTTTGGAGAAAGGTCTGTATTCACCTCCCCAATCCGACTGAATACTGTTGATTTTGGTGTTAAGTTGTAACTCAACCATGGACTTAAAGTTTTGAAAAACAAAAATGGTTTTAGCCTTGGACTTTATAGGAAATATCCATTTATACCTAGAGAAAGCATCAATGAAGGAAACATAATATGTATAGCCAACATAAGAGGTAACATGGGAGGGTCCCCATAGGTCAGTGAAAATGAATTCTAAAGGTGAATAAACAGAAGTTGAGCCGTGAGAGGGTAACCTATGAGCTTTACCCATACAATAAGAGGAACAAAACTCTGTGATGTTTTTATTCAGTTGAGAAATATTACACTATTCGAGAATAATTTTCATTACATGCTCATTAGGATGACCTAACCTAGCATGCCAAAGATTAGCACTACTGGAAGAGGTAACATCAGAATTTGAAACAATATTAGAAGTATTATTGACAGTAGCATTTGAAGTAGGAAACTCAGCATTTGGAATAGATGTAGAAGTGGACATCAACTGAGAAGGATTGCCTTGAAGCTTGAGGTTGTGAAAAGAATATAAGCCATCAACACCAACCACTCCTTGTAGGACAATTTTATTGGTCTCCTGAGATTTCACAAGACACAAATGAGGGTGAAACACAAAGAAAACAGAGTTGTCTTTCGCAAATTGACTCACACTTAACAAATTTTTTGAAATTGAAGGATATGTAACAACTTATGAAGCTTAAAGGTTATGATAGTATCATTAGGAGAAACAAAAACTTGAGGAACCAGTGTTGGAGATACTTAAACCTTCACCGTTGCCTATGAAAATCTGCTCAGGTCCATCAAAATGAGTAAATTGTTTAATATTTTGAGAATCATCAGTAACATGAAAACTGGCTCTAGAATTTGGTATCCAAGTGGAGCCAGATGCACTATTACCATGAGAGGAGGAGTTTGTAAGCATGGCACTGGGTTGACTAGGACCAGGAACAGTGGACTTAGTATTGGGATTAACTCAAGTATTGGAGGATCTGGTTGAACCAGTAAAATAAGGGATAGGTTGCAATGTGGTGGGATCAAAAAAGGTTAGGGACTCATGTGGCTGAAAACCAATATCAGTTCTGAAAATGATAGACATTGGCAGTGTGCCCATACTTTAGACAAATTTGGCACTGAAAATTGGCAAACCGGCCACCTCCACGGCCTCTGCCGGAACCACCATTACCACGTCCAAAATTTCGATCAGAAAAGGTGTCGCGACCACCACCACGGCCAAATGAGCCTTGAGAGCCACCAAAATCACTGTTTTTATAAGTGTTTGGCTGCGCATAACCTTGGGTGTAGTTCAACAATGCAGAACTTACCAATTGAGCATCTCGATTTTATCGTGTGAGCCTAATTTCATGACCATAGGGAAGAGCTTCGATTTCTGAAGCATCAACATACTCCTCATGCCGAACAGGAACACCTACACCAGCCAATTAATCTACATATCCTTTGATCTTGCACAAATATTCATCAATCGATTTTCCATCAAGAGTGACTGCATGCATCACAGTGCATGGTTAACGCACACTGGATTTAGTGTGGAGACTGAAATATTCATGGATTTTGTCCCAAACCTGATAGGAATGGTTGGAACCTAGAACTCTTGACAACACAGACTTCAAAAGTGTAGACTACAGCCAAACAAGAAGCATTTGGTCTTGAACTTCCCAGATTTCATACTCTAGATTGATGCGATCAGCAATACGATCATCCTCAGTGAGATAATGAGGCGGAACGACCAGATGAACAACAAATCACTGCAGCTTGTGCGATTTGATCACTGGTTCGACATGTTGCCAGTGGAGATAATTCGAATCATCAAGTTTCTTTGCAATAGAGTTAGGGAACGACTGGGAAATGAGATTTGACGGAGCAGAAGCCATGAAAGCACATAACAGGACCTTGAAAAAACACAAAATTACGAAAAAATGGCTCTGATACCATTTTTGATAAACTGAGAGGAAAATAGAGAGATAATAAAGAAAAAGGAGAAAAACAAAGCTGATTTTATTGATTTGAAAAATTTATTAGAGATAGTTACAGTCCAGGTATTTATAAACCTCTATACAACATAACTAACTATAACTAACTCTAACAGAAAGCCAACTAACTCTAACAGAAAACACAACAGAACTAACTATAACTAACTCTAACAGAAAGCTAACTAACTTTAACAGAAAGCTAACCAATTGATCCTATTGAGGTGCAGTTAGCAAAAGCTAACAACCCTTACAGACAAAATACAAAATTGTTTTCACAGTTATACATTGGCATATACTGATACCAAGCACCAATAGTTGCCCTAGTCTTTCAATATCTCCCCGTGACCTAGGAACCACTTGATAGTGGGGATATCCTTTAATCTATTTGACAAGGTATCATGAATCCTAACGACTCTATCCCTTGAACCAAAGCTGGACAACAACATAACTCAGATGGCATAATTGGCAAACCCAGTGAGTTTGTCGCAGAGAATATGGTATGTGCTCTAATCTCAAAGCTATGGATCCTAGATTCGAGGACCAAGGAAACCTCCTATACCAAAAAGGGTTGAGTATTATTTCTACATAATCTAAATTACAAGCATTACTCTGTATATATAGGAGTAATGGATCACTAACAGAAAAGATAATAGAATATTATTATAACAAAAATCCTAATAGAATGCTAGTGCTAGAGGGAGTAGTGGCAGACAACATGTCCCCACTAGCCCCACTCAGCCTAATTACTAATAACGGACTTAATTACTTGTAGTCAGCTAAGTATTTCAGTGTTGTTATATTCCTCTTGGGTCTGCTAGTGTTGTTTGTCTATTGTCGCGCTTTCCTCATATCATTTCTCGTGCCATCCAAAACAACCTAGTCCTCGAGGTTGAAGTCATGCTTCAGATCTTCCCAGTTTTCCCACGTGGCATCATCAGCGGAAAGGCCATCCCATTACACAAGCGCCAACAATCTGGAAGGTGACACAACATAACCCATTTAGTACTTACAATAGTGAAAGGACAAAGCATTGGTTGATTATTGACAGCTGCCGTAGGCAAAGGCAAGAAAGGACAAAGGGAAGATTGCTTAAACATTTTGAGGATAGAACAATGAACAATCAGATGAATGTGAGACCCTGTAGGCAAGTCCAATTTATAAGCAACCTTTCCCACCTTTTCCAGAATCTGATAAGCGCCATAAAACCGCTTTGCCAACTTTGAATACGGGACCTGAGACATAGAGGATTGCCGGTGGGGTGTTAATTTGACCATCACCCAATCACCACTACTAAAGGTGATATCTCGGCGCCTTGCATCCGCGGATCGTTTCATTGCCTCCTGAGCCTTTGCTAACTTCTTTCGCATAATCTCAAACGTTGCATCGCGATTGACCAGAAAATTTTCCATAGCTTCTACCTTTGACTTGCCGGTGACATACTGGTCTTCCTAATAGGTGCCTGATGCTAAAAAGATATTCTCTATCTAACAATGCTCATGTGTTCTTATGGTGTCTCCTGAGATACTAAACCTCGATTTCTCATGATAGTTTATCCTAATCCTGATCAAGCCTCATCCTCAGATTCCTCTTGTAAGACTAAACTCAACCAGGACCGCATTAAGACACACATACTCAACTAACTTATCGCACCCTAATTCCTCATGAAGCACAACAACTCAACCCTGCACTATCAAGGACTTTAGAGTCAGGCCAGTTTCCATTGTTGAATGACCCTAACAAAGCATGCATCTACATGATCAAGGTAAAGGCATACTGGAATGAAAAGCAGATAGCACAAAGAACACACAAAACATCATTAAATAGATAGAAATATATTTACATCAGGTACCTACAGGGAAGATCCAACAGAGGATTTAGCTTTTCATACTAGGAAGCCTTCTTAACAACAAAGAGAAGAACAAGATGAAATATTGAAAAAATAAAAGTGGTGAGGATGTCTCCTTCACCTCTAAGATCTCACAATCACTCACAAATTCATCTCAAGATCTCAAATCGGCTCCTGCTTCAAGCTCTGGTCTCTACAGATCTTCACACAGCAAAATCTCTCAAAACTCTCTGGAACTTGGACCTTTCTCTCTCTAGAAACCCTAGACATGCAAAGCTCTAAATCCCAATCCAAACTCCCTTCACAAAATCCAATTTCGGGCTTAAATAGGTGGCCTTGTTTGTGATGGACCGCTTAGCGCACGTTAGTGATTTTTGGCTTAGCGCGCCTTTCTTGCTTAGCGGATTAACTGAAGCGGTGCACTTAGAGAGATGAAGCGGTGTGCTTAGCAAACCTGTACAACTCATCTTCTTCTGGATTCTTCCTCGCGCTTAGCCCAGGAGTGTCGCGCTTAGTGGATGCTCACTAAGCCAGCAGATTGGCTTAGCGAGATGGTGAAAACAACCTTTTCCAAAGCTTGCCTAATTAACCTGAAATTGAGAGAAAATGATTATTAAACACACAAAATGAAAATACTAAGTATTTATTACCTATACTTAACCGAAAATACTTATAACATTACAAAATAACCATAAATTGGGAGAGTTTGATACAATTTATACAAGTTTTATACACAAAAGTTAGTCATTTTCACCGACTAGCAACTCCCCCAAATTTACAGTTTTGCTTGTCCTTAAGCAAAAAGAGAAAAACTAACTTGTCCTCAAGTGACAATGACATGCAGTGACTATGTACAAAGGTGTATGCTACAAAGTTACTGATTGCATGATCAGAGAATGGAGTAAAATGCCCTCATCACTTGTCTTTCACAAGGTATGCAGTTATCCAAAGAGAAGAATAAAATGTAACCTGAACAGATAGATGAAGTTAGACATAAGACAAATATCAAGGAAAGTAGCTTTAACCACAGTCTCACGGCTATTGTTTCACTCAAGCACAAGTATTTAAGCTACTCATTGATAACAACTAGCAAGAGGTCCAATCTTTGAATTTCATCTCATGCCATAAATTCAGAAATGTATAAATAGAATCAGAAGGACTTCCTCAGGTTTGTAGTGAGGCTTGGCTACAAAAATTCATTGGTTTTTCTAGGATTCTAAGAGAGCACAAATCCTTGACTTATCCCAATGGTCTTGTATTATACAAGTAGCTTTCTCACTATCTTTTCCTCTCATGTTGCTTTTGACCTTATTGTAACAACACAATTTATTCATTTCTTTCTCTTTTCTTTTAACATACAACTTATTTGTTGTGTGTGTTGATGCTGAACCCTTTTTCTTTTCATTCTAATTGACTTCCCTCCCCTAGATTTAGAGTAAATTTTCCTTGAACCATATGCTCTCCTAAAATCTAAACAAGGTATCAGGAGATAATTATTTAAGTTCAGGGTTCAAATTTTTGACAATATCATTCAGCTCAAAAAGGTAGCAAAGGATGCAATTATCATTCAAGGTAAGTTGTTTGGTCAAAAGAGCTTGTGTAAGTACAATCGTGGCCTTCATCATGTCCTCATTTATACATTTCATTCTAAAATTCAGAGATTTATGCAAAGATTATTACTCACAGCTAGTCATTCACTCACAGTTTAAGGTCACACTCTCACCGGTTTTGGTTCAAGCTTTTCTTTCACAATCAATATGTCTACTGACTGACAATTCTAATTGCAAGTTCACATTCTTGTTGTTTCTTTTTCTAACATACACATTTGCTGAAACTCATGAAAGGAAACACAAACTCCATCACAATCATGCACTCGATTCAAAATGAAAACATACATCCATTTTTCACAAAAAGATAAAAGTGTTTCACTGCCATGTCATAAAAAATAAGTCAGACTATTCAAAATGCTTCAGAATAAGCATACCAACCATTTATAAGTAGAACTTAACAAAAAGGACTTACTGTAATAAGACTATAATTAAAATAATAATAAAATAAATGGCACAAAAATGTCCTTAGGAATTTAAAAATCCTGTGATCTATCCTGAGTATCCTGTGTCTGAACATCCTCATCATCTGTTAAGTGAAGCACAGGGGTAGCTGGAGGAGAGGTGTTCGAAGACAGGACTGGTGTAGTTTGATCCTCAGGAGTGGAGGGGTCTACTATAGGCTGAATTGAAGCTGTCTCTACCACTGGTTCTGAAGGCTCAAAAGTGGCCTCAAGAGATTTCTCATAAGTGGCTGTAGCTTCTTGTGTTTCAACTACCCTCTTCCTTCTTATAAGAGGTTCTGGAGTGCAAGTCTCGGATGACTCATCCTCCCTCTGTTATGGTACCTGAGCAGTGATACCTTCGTCCTTCCTGTGAAGGGGAGGCTGAGTCCCGGGCCAGGCTACCCATTCATTAAACTGTTCAACAGAAGGGATAGAGTCTAGAGGTGCTACCAACTGTAAACTTTGTAATAAAACAATCTTCCCCTGATGTATGCTTCAAAGCATGGCTTCAAGACGTTGAAAGTCTGTAGAAGATGGGGTAGAAGGAGCTGCTAAGGTACATGCTGGAGGAGGAGCTACAGATGTGGACGGAGCCTCAGCTGGCCTTGCCCTCGCTCTCCTAGCCCCTCTAATAGTAACTGTCAGATTAGTAGGGTTTCAACATTTCTTCCTGATATAGGCCAAGTTAATGACTGGGCTCAAGCGTTCGAAGACTAGGCTGTCAGAAGAAACCCCTCTAGACCTACATAGAGTTGTGATAAGACCAGGGAACCCAAGTCTAGAGGAGTTAGACTGGGCCATAGATGTGATATGGCCAGAGATGAGAGCTCCTACATTCATGTCCAGCTAAGAGACTAGGCCAAAAATTAACCTAACTCTATCTAAAGTCAAATCTAAGGTTGGGAAGTCAGAGCCAAGTTTGAGTATGAGAGAACACTCTAAACCTGAGCAAGATTTGTCAGATTTTTCCTGAGGATCTTCCTAGGATGGCCTTCAGCATTTAAACCAAACCCTCGGCCAAGTATACATAAAGCAGCCTCAATCTCTCTGATATCAGTGGGCATCCTGCAGTATCTGGTGTAAGCGGGTAAGGATTCTCCCTCAGCCAGTACCACAGGTGTCTCCAGGAAGGTGTTGAGGCTGTTTGCATCAATTTTTATCAAGTGGCCTTGGATTCTGGCTTGTTTTAGGGAAGGCCCCTCGGGACTTTAGAGGTTGGCGTATAACTCCTTCACCAAGGCTAGGTCGATGCTGCTGTCAGCTAAATTGGTGAGGCGCTTATGGAAGTTACGCCTCTCCAATTCAGCCTTGAACTCATCCAACTCTATATTGTATATTTCTACCTTCCTCTTATCTAGTATATGTCTTCCTATCACATTGTCTATGTATCTGGTCCAGGCCTCGAAGGAGTGGAATATTCTTGTGTCATATTGAGCTATGGGCCTTGCACCAATGCTCTTTCTTTTTCTGGAAGACATCTGCAGACAAAGGAATCAAACATTTCATTAGGACACAGTTATTCAAATTTTTAAAACTGAAAAATAAAATTGAAAAAGACACTGGCCGCTTAGTGAGACATAGTCCGCTTAGCTGGCCTTTGTAAAAAAAACACCATCGCTTAGCGACACGTGGAGCCGCTTAGCGGAAGTTGCAGAATTTTTAGATTCTGCAGAATTAGCTTAGCGGGAAAGCGCCCGCTAAGCTGAACATGTGCCGCAAGTATTTGCGCTAAGCTCCTTAAAGGTTGAGTTTAGCGGCACCAACTCTTCAAAAATTTCACTAAGTGTTGGGAGCTTAGCGAGTGAAGCTCGCTTAGCTCAGCGGATGCCACAACCAATTGCGCTTGGCTCAGGAAAGCTCGGTTTAGCGCGTGGTTATCAACAAAAAAATTGATTAAGTTACCTGGGCTTAGCGATTCAGCCTCGCTTAGCCACAGGTAGTTCAGGAAGAGGATAAGTGTTCATCCTCAAAAGATGAACTCGCTTAGCGCGGTAAGCGCGCTTAGCGAGTTCTTCAGATAACGCTTACATACAATGAGTATTGATGAACTCGCTTAGCGCATCATGCTCGCATAGCGAGTTCATCGCAGTTTCCAAAAAATGCAACTTGTTTTCTTGCACTTTTCAAGCCTCTAAAAGGCATATCAGACATGCAATATGTGCATCATACTCAATTCATTATACAAGCGTGTATAGCCCTAATCTTAAACTAATTTTAACAAAACATAAAACCCTAAAATCTAAAGCTACAGTTGAAGTCTTCTACTCTAAAGTTAAGACACGAAAAAGAGAAAAAGAATCAAGGAACTTACTTGGATGGTGTATGATTGATGCTTCAAAGTCAATAATGCACAAAGAAAGCAAAGACGCAAAATGTGTAAATTTTTTGAGAGAGAGAATGCAGAGACGAAGTTTCTGGAATCTGGCTAATGTGAGTGTAACTGCTGTTACACTAAATTAAGCTGTTTCTGATACTTTCGCTTAGCGGACCGCTGCGCTAAGTGAGCAAGAGAGACGTTTGGTTTCTCAACCAGGTTCGCTTAGTGGACTTGTGCGCTTAGCTGACATTTCAAATTATAAATCAATTTTTTTTTAACAGAGACTTGGCTTAGCGCGAGGGTGAGTCTGCTTAGCGAGGTCTGCAGATTAGAAAAGCTGCAACTCTCGCTAAGCCTGGCTCTGGCCAGCTTAGCTAAAATGATGTATCTTAAGTACAAAAGAGCTTGTGCTTAGCTGAGAGGGACTCACTTAGCGCTCACATTGCCGCAATGAATCTCGCTTAGCTGCCATGATTGGCGCTAAGCGTCATGGACCTCAATTAAGGCCGTAAGGAATTGCGCTTGGCGACAATGGGTCACGCTTAGCCATGGATAAGCTGTTGCTTAGCGATCAGGCTGAAGCTTAGCTGAATTCAGATCAAATTTAAGTTAGCTTAGCTCAACCTTGGCCAACTTAGCGGACCAAATCAACCTTAGATGCAAGGGTTGGGCGCTAAGCGCTTAAGACTCGCAGCTTAGCGCATGAACAGAGATGCGCTTAGCGCGAGGCTTGCGCTTAGCGAAAGGACTATTTTTTTTTCAGAAAATATTTTTCTAAGTTATTTTTCAGTCCTTTTTCCTTGAAATTGAAACCCTTATGTTAAGCATTCAAAGATTGGCTGATATACTCCTATGTACAGACTATATAGCAAGTTCCAAATGATTTAAATGAATAAAAAGCAAAGATAACAGAAATTAAAACTAGGTTGCCTCCCAGGAAGCGCTTCTTTAACGTCATTAGCTTGACGCTTTTACCTCACTGGGTGATCTTATGTTTTGGTTCCTACTTTCAGAACCTTTTGACCTTCTTCCATTACCTGTAAGCAAACATTGTGTTCTGGAGCAGGCTTGTCTTCAACAAACAAATCAAAATCAATTTTCTGATCTTCAAAACCTAGCTCCAGCTTCCTCTTCCCCATATCAACTATGCAGCTTGTGGTCAACATGAATGGCCTTCCCAATATTACAGGGATGTCAGTATCTTCAGAGATATCCATTACCACAAAGTTTGTTGAGAAGATAAAATGTTTTACTCTAACCAAAACATCTTCAATTACTCCATATGGCCTGGTAATGGAGTGGTCAGCTAATTGTAAAGTCATTCGAGTGGGCATTATTTCCAACTCTCCCAATCTTCTGCACATGGAGAGTGGCATCAAATTGATACAGGCTCCCAGGTCAATAAGAGTTTTTCCCACGTTGACTTCTCCAATTGAACAAGGAATTGTTACACTCCCAGGATCTTTATGCTTGGGTGGGAGGATCTTTTGGATCACAGCACTGTAATTTCCTTCCACTATGATGTTTTCCTGATGAATATATTTATGATTCCTTTTTAACATATCTTTCAAAAATTTAGAGTAGAGTGACATCTGCAGCAAAGCTTCTCCAAAGGGCATGGTTATTTCCAGTTTCCTGAAAATATCTAAAAATCTTGCCAAATGATGATCTTTTTCTTTCTTAGAAGGTGCCACAGGGTAAGGTACTTCCACACCTTCATCCACAGCTTTTTCACTCCTACTCTTCTTTGCATTCTTATTCTTTTTTTCTTCTTTTTCATTTTTTTAATTTTCTATTTTTTTTTCTTTTTCTTGGTCCTTCAATTCTTTATTCTTGACCATTATTTGTTCCTCTTTTTCTTGATTACTTTCACCTATCACCTCATTTTTCTTGCCATCAGTACTTTTCTTGTCAGCATTTTTCTTCTCATGTACAACATTATCCTCATCCTCAACCTCCACAAACCTTTTACTCCTTGTCATCACAGTTTTGCATTTCTCCTTGGGATTCTGTTTTGTATTTGCCACAAAACTGTTGGATGACTTGTCAGCTATCTGCTTGGCCAGTTGTCCCACCTAGACTTTAAGGTTCTTCAGTGCTGACTCAGTGCTTTTATGATTTGACATTGTTACCTGCATAAACTGAGTCAAGGTCTCCTCCAACTTAGTAGTTCTCTGGAATATGTTAGGTCCTTGTTGGATTGGCCTGTTTGAAGGCCTACTCTGGTCTTTGTTGAACCGATTGCCAGGGTGTGTCCTCCACTGTCCTTGTTGATTATATGGACCCTGCTGGAAGCCTGAAAATCCTTCTTGAGTATACCCTTATTGCTGTTGATTTCCCATATAATGAATTTCTTGAGTGTTTACATTAGTGGGAGTACATTGGCCTGTTTCATGAGCCTCACCATAGATGGTACAACCTGTAACCTGCAAAACAGAAGAGTGTGTAGGTTGACCCATAGACAACTTAGTTGACAGCTTACCAAGTGTTTCTGTTAAAATTTCCAGTTGCTTAGAAAGCAACTTGTTTTGTGCCAATAACGCATCATGTGATCATAGCTCTATCAAGCTTTTCTTCATGGGTTGGTGGGTTCTGTCTCGTAGAATGGCATGATCACTGGCTGACATGTTCTCAATTAGCTCTGTTGCTTCTTCTGGGGTCTTCAGTTTTATCTTTCCCCATGCAGAAGCATCTAACAATTGCTTGGTTTGTGGTCCCAGCCCATCTATAAACATATTCAATTGGATTGGCTCAGAAAACCCATGAGTGGGAGTTTTTTTTAACAAGCCTCTGAATCTCTCCAATGCTTCACTCAGAGATTCATTAGGAAACTGATGAAATGAAGAGATTGCAGTTTTCCCTTCTGCAGTCTTGGACTCTGGGAAGTATTTCTTTAGGAACTTTTCAACAACTTCTTCCCAGGTTTTCAGACTGTTTCCCTTGAATGAGTGGAGCCACCTCTTGGCTTCTCCTGCCAATGAGAATGAGAAAAGGTTGAGCCTAATAGCTTCGTTTGGTACATCGGAAATCTTAACAGTGTTACATATTTCAATGAACGTTGCCAAGTGTGCACAGGGGTCTTCATTAGGTAATCCTTGAAATAAGTTCCCCTGTATTAAATGAATTAAGGAATGTGGATAGTTGATGTTGTTAGCTTGCACTTCAGGACATGCAATGCTGGTAAAAAATTGTGGTACTGAACTACTTGAATAATCCTCAAGGGTAATCCTCTGGTCATGCTCTTCTACCATGGTAATGGCTTCAGGTAATTGAGTGGCAGATTCCCTTGATGACGGTGAATCAGGTGATAATAAGTCGGAGAAATGAGTCTTCTCCTCAAGAATGGATGCAACTATTCTGTCTTGCAGAAGTTTCCTTCTCCTCTCGGCCCTGTTCCTTCGCAACGTAGCTTCAATTTCTAAGTCCAGAGGAACTAAATTGCTTGTGGGAGATCTATGCATATACAATACAAACAGAACAGTGGTTATCTAGTTAAACAATGGAAGACAAATAGAAATTATGAACAAATATTCACAAAAACAATCAAAGAATAACAAATAAAGAATAGACACCTAAAAACGAGCTAACTTCCCAAATAAAAAGTTCCCCGGCAACGGCGCCAAGAACTTGTTCGGCTTCCGGCAAGTGCACCGGATCGCACAAGTAGTATAAAACGGTAAGAACCGAGTATCAAACACTCGGGGAACTTGTGTTATTTGGTAAGCTATTTCAGTAAATAGGCGTCTATTGTGTAAAAGTAAGTGTGAACATCAACAAGTGTATAAACTATCTGTGCAAAAAGAAAGAAAATCACGCGAGACAAATGATGTGTAAAAACAAGTAGAGAACACATTGGTTTTCCTAATAGGTTCCTGATGCTAAAAAAATATTCTCTATCTAACAATGCTCATGTGTTCTTATGGTGTCTCCTGAGACACTAAACCCCGATTCCTCATGATAGTTTAGCCTAATCCTAATCAAGCCTCATCCGTAGATTCCTCTTGTAAGACTAAACTTAACTAGGACCGCATTAAGACACACATACTCAACTAACTTATCGCACACTGATTCCTCGTGAAAGCACGACAACTTAGCCCTGCACTATCAAGGACTTTAGAGTCAGACCAGTTTCCACTGTTGAATGACCCTAACAAAGCACGCATCTACGTGATCAAGGTAAAGGCATACTGGAATGAAAAGCAAATAGCACAAAGAACACACAAAACATCATTAAATAGATAGAAATATATTTACATCAGGTACCTACAGCGAAGATCCAATAGAGGATTTAGCTTTCCATACCAGGAAGCCTTCTTAACAACAAAGAGAAGAACAAGATGATAGATTGAAAAAATACAAGTGGTGAGGATGTCCCCTTCACCTCTAGGATCTCACAATCACTCACAAATTCATCTCAAGCTCTCAAACTGGCTCCTGCTTCAAGCTCTGGTCTCTACAAATCTTTACATAGCAAAATCTCTCAAAACTCTCAGGAACTTGGACCTTTCTCTCTCTAGAAACCCTAGACATGCAAAGCTCTGAACCCCAGTTCAAACTCCCTTCACAAAATCTGATTTCTGGCTTAAATAGGTGGCCTTGTTCGTGCTCGTGCACTTAACGCATGTATGGACCGCTTAGCGTACGCTAGTGATTTTTGGCTTAGTGCGCCTTTCTTGCTTAGCGGATGAACTAAAGTGGTGCGCTTAAAGAGATGACGCGGTGCACTTAGCAAACCTGTACAGCTCATCTTCTTCTAGATTCTTCCTCGCACTTAGCCCAGGAGTGTCGCGCTTAGCGGATGCTCGCTAAGCCAACAGATTGGCTTAGCGAGAAGGTGAAAACAGCCTTTTCCAAAGCTTTCCTAATTAACCTGAAATTGAGAGAAAATGATTATTAAACACACAAAATGAAAATACTAAGTATTTATTACCTATACTTAACCGAAAATACTTATAACATTACAAAATAACCATAAATTGGGAGAGTTTGATACAATTTATACAAGTTTTATGCACAAAAGTTAGTCGTTTTCATCGACTAACACATACTACGGAATCATAAGCGATTTCTTACTATATGTAATCTCATAAGGGGAAGCTTCCGTGCCGAAATGCCTAGACGTATTATACAACCATTTTGCCCAAATCAAGAATTTGCCCGATGAAGCTGGTTTCCTGTGCACGAAGACATGTAGATATTGTTCAATAACCTAATTTAGCACCTCAGTTTGGCCATCGGACTGAGGGTGGTAGGCTGAACTCATATGAAGCTTAGTACCACATAAACAAAAGAGTTCCTACCAAAAATTACTAATGAGCAGTGGGTCCCGGTCGAAGACCAAGCTGTTCGGCATGCCATGCAGTTTTCCGGTAATGTTCATGAAGAGCACGACGACGATGTGAGCGGTGTTCTGAGGTGGCAACAATCCTAGGTGGATCCCCTTAGAAAAATGATCGACAAAAACCAATATGGTGGTGTGTCCTTGATACGCCGGCAGTTCTATAATAAAGTCCAAGGACAAATCCTCCCATGGACGCGCCGGCACTAGTAACGGGTAGAGCAAACCGGCAGGTTTCCTGGTGTCGTACTTCATGTGTTGACAATCAAGACATGCAGCAATGAATGTTTGAACATTATTCCGCATTCCCTTCCAAGTGAACTGATCACATAGTCGGACCAAAGTTTTCATGACTCCCATATGGCCTCCCATAGGGGTTGAATGGAATTCGGTGATTATTAAGGGAATAATTTGAAAGTCCATCAAAAGCCAAATGTGATCGTGCTGCAGAATCAAATACTACACAATAGTGTAATTAGGATGATCCTATGGGTTTTGCTGAATGCTCTGTAGAAGCTCGATGAAGGTTGAGTGTTTGGCCAATTCCCTTTTGAGCTCTGTCAAAAATACAAAATTAGGCATGGATAGTAAGAGACATGTACCAGGTTCGGGCACAGGGATACGCGACAAGGCATCCGCGACAGTGTTAGTGTTGCCTGAACGAAATGGTATCGAGTAATCATAACCAAGGAGTCTGACCAGGTATAGTTGTTGCTCCGGAGTTTGCATAACCTGGGTCATTAACTCCTTGAGACTCATGTGGTCGGTGAAGATTGTGAAATGATGACCAAGGAGATACTGCCTCCATTTCTTGACGGCGGTAGTAATGGCGGCCAACTCGTGGACATACACCGAAGCCTGTAAGAGTTTGGGGCTAAATGTCTTACTGAAGAACGCAAGGGGGTGCCCCTTTTGTGAAAGAATGGAACCCATGCCAATACCTTAAGCATTCGCTTCCAGGACAAACGGAATTGAGAAGTTCGGCAACACTAAAACAAGAGCAGAGGACAGGGTTGCTTTTAATTGGTCAAAGGCAAGTTGGGCCGCAGGTTGCCAGTCAAACTCGTCACGAGTTAACAGGGTGGTTAAAGGTGTCATGATGGATGCATAACCATGTATGAAGCGCCGATAGAATCCCGCGAGGCCCAAGAAACTGCGTACAGCTTTGTATGATTTGGGACGCGGCCATTGTTCCATAGCTTGAATCTTTGCAAAAATTGGCGCAACGCCCTGGGCTGAGGCCATATGCCCTAAGTACTCCACCTGCATCTGCCCGAAGGAGCACTTGGAAAACTTCAAAAAGAACTTTCCGTCTAAAAGCACTTGAATGCTTGCTCCAGGTGTCTCACATGGTCCTCCCGAAAGTGGTTGTATATCATAATGTCGTCTAAAAAAATGATGATAAAGCGATGGAGATATGGTTTGAAAACGATGTTCATGGTTGCCTAAAATGATGAGGGTGCATTACACAAGCCAAATGGCATCACCTGGAACTCGAAGTGGTCGTGGTGAGTCTGAAAGGCCATCTTGTTGATATCATTGTCATCCTTCAAAATCTGATGATACCCCTGAAGTAAGTCCAACTTGGAGAACCAACATGAACCGCCTAATTCATCGAGCAATTCGTCAATGGTGGGGATTGGAAAGTGATCCTTCATCGTCATCGCATTAAGGGCATGATAGTCTATGCAGAAGCGCCATGTGTCGTCCCTCTTTTTTACCAGTAACACCGGTGATGAGAATGGACTCATACTTGGGCGAATAAGACCCTGTTGAAGCATCAATTCAACCTGTTATTCAATCTCCTGCTTTTGGAAATGCGGGTACCTATACGGGCGTACATTGACTAGTTCTGCACTAGGAAGCAAATGGATATGGTGGTTGGTGGGTCGGGCAGGAAGAAGAAAGGTGGGTCTGGTAAAGAGAGGGGTGTATTTAGTGAGGAGGGAAAATATTCGGGGATGGTGTCTGGGAGGTTAGGGGTGATGGAGGAGAGGTCTGTATGGGTATCTGCCAGCAACACACGAATGTGGAAGAACCCACTAGCACCCTGTTTTCTGATCATACGATGGAGTTGGGGTGGTGTAATTGATCTCAGCTCCAATTCGCTATCACCTTTCAGCTCCACTATCTGGCCAACATAAAGAAACTTCATAGTAAGGTCATTGTAGTCGGTTAAGATAGGACCCAACGTCTTTAACCACTGAACACCCAGAACCAAGTCAGCACCACAGAGAGGTAAGACATGGAAGTCGATAGCAAACATATGGCCCTGAACATGTAAGGACACCTTTTTGCATAAGCGGTGGCATTCAATTTCATGGTCGTTGCCCACCATGACCCGCCATGTTGTCGTGGGCCGAGAATGGAGATCCAAGGTATGAACCAGGTGCTCCTGCATGAAGTTGTAGGTGCTACCCCTATCAACTAATATAACCACCTCTCTTTGTGTGACACGGCCCACTAAGCGTAGGGTCTCTGGCACTAGATGACCCGAAAGTGTATGCAGGCTAATTTGGGCCTGAGACAAACTCGCGTCATCAAGAGGGTCGGGTTGGGGGTCCATAAAAGGAGGGTCCATGGGTGCCTCATCCTCCTCTTCTCCAATTAGGAGGAACACCTTGGATGCACACTTATGGCTATGATGATATTTTTCATCATAGTTAAAGCGCAACCCCTTATCACGACACATGGCGAGTTCTTCTGGAGACAAACGTTTAATGGGTGGAGACGATGAAGGCTTTTGTGGTGGGGCAGAGAGTGACAGGGGTTGGAAAGGTCGCGGGTTAGGGCTGGAAGAAAACGGAGGGGGGTAATGGTGTTGGGTTTGCCACGGGAAAAATGGCCAAAGTTGCGAAACTTTTCTTCTTGTAGCCTAGCCAACCCCGCGACCTTGTTGAATAAACTGAGAGAGAGAAGGGAGAGAAAACTTGTTGAACATAAAAGCTAATTTTATTGATTATCAAAAGTTAATTATAAAAGGTTATAAAAGAGGTATATATAGACCTCTGTTCTATTATTGTAACAGGTTGTAACTAACTAACAGAACCTAACCAACTCTAACTGATTCTAACCAACTTTAACTGATTCTAACCAACTCTAAGATAGGTGTTGTTAGAAAAAGCTAATAGCCCTTACAATTAGTTTATAGAACTGTTTTCACAGTTGACTAACAGCATACTCTAATACCCCCCCCCCCCCCTCAAACTCAAGGGGAAGAGTTTTCAGGAGAAACACTCTTCACATTGAGTTTTCCTTGAAGAACTTCAAAGCAGAAAGAGGATTGGTGAGAATGTCAGCCCACTGATCTAGAGCTGGAACATGGACAATAGTAAGCTACTTGGCCAGAATCTTCTCTCTTACAAAAAATATATCAATTTCCATGTGTTTGGTACGGCTATGAAAAACTGGATTGTGTGCAATAGAAACTATACTCTGATTATCACAAAAAATAACAGGAGTAGTGAATGAAACTTGCAATTCTATTAGTAGAGTATGAATCCAAGTTAATTCAGTGGAAGTCTGAGCTATACTGCGATACTCAGCTTCTGTACTAGACCTCGCAGTAACTTTCTGTTTCGAGACCACTAAGAGATTAAGTTTGGACCAAGAAAAATAGTAGTTCCTGAGGTAGAGCGCCTATCATCCACATTTGATGCTCAATCAGCATCACAAAAAGCTTGAATAACTAAGGGCTTTGTAACAGATGTAGGTTGAAGAAGCAAACCATGAAACAAAGTGCCCTTCAGATACCTTAATATTTGTTTTGCCACTGTCCAGTGAGAATCCAAAGGAGCGGCCATAAATTGGCAAACTTTGTTGACAACAAAACTTATCTCGGGTCTAGTAAGGGTAGCATACTGTAATGCACCAACTACATACCTGTATAAGGTTGGATCATGAAAAGCATCATCACCATGTCGAGACAACTTGCAGTTGGATACCATTGGAGAAGAGATAGAGTGAGCTTCAACCATGTTAGTCTTGTGAAGTAAATCTCTAATGTATTTGGTCTGAGTCATAAGGATAGAACTGTTGGGTAGATACTTGATTTCCAGACCCAGGAAATAATCTAGATGACCAAGCTGCTTGAGTGAAAAAGTAGTGTTTAACTTATATGTAATCTTTTGTATTAGTGAAGGTAAACTACCTGTTAGAATGATATCATCCACATAGACCAGGAGATAAACAACGTGCATTTGTTGGCGAAAAATGAATAAAGATGAATCACTTTTGCTTCCAATAAAACCAAACTACAGTGAAGTAGATTTTAGCCTGTCAAACCACTTCCTTGGAGCCTATTTTAAGCCATAAATGGCTTTCTTGAGTTTCCATACCAATGACTTATTTGCAACTTCAAAACCAGGAGGTTGAGTCATGAAAATAGTCTCTTCAAGTGACCTATTCAGAAAAGCATTATTTACATCAAGTTGAAATAATTTCCACCCATGAGACAAAGCCAAAGTAAGGATGATCCGAATAGTAACAGGTTTGATCACAAGAGAAAAGGTTTCATGAAAATTAAAACCATTCACTTGATGAAATCCTTTGGCTACCAATCGATCTTTGAACCTATTAATGGAACCATCAGGATTTTCCTTTACCCTGAAAACCCATTTACAACCAATAGCTTGCCTATCAGGAGGTAATGAATCCACCTGAATTATTTTGTGTGTCCCTTCTCCCTTTTCAAAGAATTCAAAAAGACAGTCTGAGAATTCTTTTGATTCTTCCTTTTCCCTTAAACAAAAGATTTCAAAGGACTAACCGCCTGAGATATCTTTTGTTTCCCCTTCACAAAGTTTCAAAGGACTAACCGCCTGAGAACTTTGTCTTCACACATTGGAGGGTACATCCTTTGTGGTACAACTAGAGGGTACATCTACTTGGGTTGCTGTAATTGAGAACAAGAGAGGGTATATCTCTTGTGGATCAGTTCAAGTGGAGGGTACATCCACTTGGTTGTTCATAGAGAACAAGGGAGGGTACATCCCTTGTGGATCTTTGCTTGTAAAGGCTTTTACAAGGTTGAAAAGAAATCTCAAGGACTGCAGGTCGCTTAGGGACTGGATGTAGTCACGGATTGTTGCCGAACCAGTATAAAATTCTTGTGTTTGTCTTCTTCTTCCCTACACTCTTTAATTTTTGTTGTGCACTTCAATTATTGCTTTTACTTTTGGTTAAGTTTCTATTTCTGTTCTTTACTTTCTTAACATTATAGTAAAAGCCTAATTGAATCTAGTAACATTAAGAAGGATAGATTTTTAATTAGTAAAGGTTCATTAATAATTAATTCAACCCCCCCTTCTTAATTATTCCGAGGCCACTTGATCCAACAAAAACTTGTTGAACATAAAGGCTAATTTTATTGATTATCAAAAGCTAATTACGAAAGGTTATAAAAGAGGTATATATAGACCTCTGTTCTGTTATTGTAACAGATTGTAACTAACTAACAAAATTGTAACTAACAAAACCTAACCAACTCTAACTGATTCTAACCAACTCTAAGATAGGTGTTGTTAGCAAAAGCTAACAGCCCTTACAATTAGTTTACAGAACTATTTTCACAATTGACTAACAGCATACTCTAATAGGCCTGAATCAAGGACAAGGGTTGCAAAGCTTGTACCTTGCGTTGGTCTTCTGGAGCAAGGCCGAAAATGAAGCAGCTCAGGAGGAAAGGAGGGGGGAGCCCTACTATCCAATTCGCGAGTGCTTCAAACTTGGAGAGGTAGTCAGTAACAGAGCCTCTCTGGGTTAGCTTGAATAAAGCACCGGTGGGGTCCTCATATTGAGATGGGGCAAAGCGGGTTTTGAGAGCTTGAAGAAATACAGGCCAAGACACCAATTTGCCGTTGCGCGACATCTACTGTAACCACGCTAGTGTCGGGCCGTCCATGTAGAATGACGCAAAGGGGTCGGCGCCATCGAAATGTGGGACCTCTAGTTTCAACTGGTGGGAGCCGAGGGAGGGCGATGATGCACAAGGTGAGGCCGAGGAGGAAGTTGGGGATTGCGAGTGGGATTCGAGGTTGGCGACCTTCTGCAGAAGCTCATCGAGCTTAAGGGTCATGGAGTTTTGGGTTGCGGTAAGGGATAATTGGTTCAAAGTCAGCTTGGCGAGAGCTTCCTCGAGGTGGTCCTAGTGAGATTTGGAGAGTGTGGAATTGGCCATAGTGCTCAATGAAAGTACCAAAATGGTATGTGTTCTAATCTCAAAGCTATGGATCTTGGAATTCGAGGACCAAGGCAACCTCCTATACCATAAAGGGCTGAGTATTATTTCTGCATAATCTGAATTACAAACATTACTCTGTATATATAAGAGTAATTGATAACTTGTTGGATCAAGTGGCCCCAAAATAATTAAGAAGGGGGGTTTGAATTAATTATCACTAGACCTTAACTAATTAAAAATTACCCTTCTTAGGCTTTTACTATGTTGTTAAGAAAATAAAGAATAGAAAAGAAACTTAACCAAAAGTAAAAGCGGGAATTAAAGTGCACAACGGAAATTAAAAGAGTAGGGAAGAAGGAGACAAACACACAAGATTTTTATACTGGTTTGGCAACAACCCGTGCCTACATCCAGTCCCCAAGCGACCTGTGGTCCTTGAGATTTCTTTTCAACCTTGTAAAATTCTTTTACAAGCAAAGATCCACAAGGGATGTACCCTCCCTTGTTCTCTTTGAACAACCTAGTGGATGTACCCTCCACTAGAATTGATCCACAAGAGATGTACCCTCTCTTGTTCTCAGTCAACAACCCAAGTAGATGTATCCTCTACTTGTACCACAAAGGATGTACCCTCCAATGTGTTAAGACAAAGTTCTTAGGCAGTTAGTCCTTTGAAACTTTGTGAAGGGGGAAACAAAAGAATTCTCAGGCGGTTAGTCCTTTGAAATCTTTTGTTTATGGGAAAGGGAAGAATCAAAAGAATTCTCAGACTGTGTCGTTTTGAATTCTTTGATAAGGGAGAAGGGAGACACAAAAGAATTTAGGCGGCTAGTCCTTCGTTCTTTTGGAAAAGGGAGAAGAGAGACACAAAAAGAATTCAGGTGGTTAGTCCTTGGCGAATTCTTTTTGGCAAAGGGAGAAGGGAATGAAAAAGATGAATAGCACAAGTTTTTAAACAAAGAACTTTTCTTGGAAGAAAAAGTTTTGAACATAAAATTTTAGAAAGATGAAGAGAAGATGAAACCAGAGAGTTCTTAAAGAAATGAAAGAAGATGTTGAAAGATAGATTGAAAGATAGAATGATTGAAAGAGATGATGAATATGAATGAGATGATTAAAATGTTTCATGCCAAGGTCACATATGTATAGTTTCTTGATGACTCAAGTCAAAACTTGTAACTCTTGGCAATTACTTTAAAACTAATTACTTAAAAAGTTATGACTTTTGAAAGAATCTTCATAAACAAGTCACTTGAAGAAATGTGACTTTTGGAAATGAATTTTTCGAAAACAGTCACTGGTAATCGATTACCATAAAGGTGTAATCGATTACACATCAACAGATGTGACTCTTCATTTTGAATTTTGAAAATCTTAACGTTTTAAAACACTGGTAATCGATTACCAGAGAGTAAAACTCTTTGGTAATGATTTTGTAAAAAACTTCTTGTGCTACTCAATGTTTTGAAAAACTTTTTAATACTTATCTTGATTAAGTCTTCTCTTGATTCTTGAATCTTTAAGTCTTGAATCTTGATCTTGATTATTCTTGAATCTTGAATCTTGATTCTTGATTCTTGATTCTTGAAATCAAATTTCCTCTTGATCCTTGAAGTGTTCTTGACTCAATCTTGAACTCATTCTTGAATGTCATCATCTTTGTTATCATGAAGTGATCTTGACTTTTGAGCTTTTTGTCATCATCTTTGTTATCATCAAAACTCCTTGAATCAATCTTGATTCATCATGAAGCTTGCTTCTACATAACTAACAGAAAATATACTAGAATATTCTTATAATAGAAATCCTAACATAATGCTAGTGTTAGAGGGAGTAGTGATAGACAACATGTCCCCCCTAGCCTCACTTAGCCTAATTACTAATAATAGACTTAATTACTTGTAGTCAGCTAAGTATTTCAGTGTTGTTATATTCCTCTTGGGTCTGCTAGTGTTGTTTGTCTGCTATGGTGCTTTCCTCATATCAGAATGAGTGGTACATTGATGAAACTAATGGCCACAATGGTTGAATTTGACCTGGAAGTTGACACCATGTTGCTCTTGGTCTGCAGGCAGCATGATTGAGGTCGTGGGAAGGTTAGGAAGCCACCATAAGAGGTTTTGGTGAGTGTGTGCCATTGGAAGAGGGCTTACAAGTTGGGTAGAGCCATTTGAAGGGAGTTCAGTTCTACCATTTGAGTTAACTCTCATAGGCATAATTTATATCTTATAAATACAAATGTGGTTTCCTACACTATTTTCCATTGGTAGCACTACTCCAAAAAGATGGTTCTACATCTATTTTAAGTGAATTATTTTATTGATTGACATCGACTATAGTCAATAATTACCTTGTGTAATAGACTAGGCAATCACATTCTGTTCTTTCCATGAAAAGTTAAGACAGTTTATGATATTTATTTTTGGCTTGAAATGAATAAAATCATATCACTTTCTACCGTTAAAACTTTTAAGCTGCTTAATAATTTTGGCAATCTGTATGTCACTTTGTTTGTCTATGTTATGTTTGTGTGTACTATTTATATTATTATGTTCATTGATTTTCTAATAATTAATGAGCAGTAGCAATTTGTCTGTTCCTATAAATAATGTGTAACATGCGGGAAGCAGGAAGGAAAATTGGCACGTGAGTCAGTTACAAAAGAAGGGCACGTGGTTGATTATCTGCATGTGGGGGTCAGAAAAAGCACACGTGTTGTGAGAGAGAATATAAGGTGAACACTCTTCCTGATTTGCTTCTCTGATCCTTCTGATATTTCCTTCTTCTTTATACCTTCTCTGAACCTTTCTGCTCTCCTTAATCTTTAGGTGCTATTATGAACCGGTGATGGTATCGTTGCAAAACGCTGACTCTGCATTGTTGATTCCACCTCTTTCCTTTTGCTAAAACACTGCAGCTATTTTTCGATTTCATTGTGAACATCGTTCCTTGTTGTTTACACACTATTTTCTGCAATCAATACAAATTATACGTTTCATTGATGCTTTCATTGTCATCATGGTCGAGCATAATGAACGTACCAGGCTTCAACAACTTCAGTCCCAAGTTTCCGCCCTCACATCCTGGATAGAAGAACAATGTTCTCGTGATCATAGTTTATAGGATTGTTTTAATCAATTCCAAGCTAACAATCAAGCTCATATGGATTTGATGCAGAGAACAATTGATATGTTGATTAAGAACCAAACAACAACCAATGGTGGTTCGAACTCAAAAGGTCGTAATTCTAGCACTCCAGTCGCGTCACCCTCGCCAATTTCAATAAATTCTGGTGTTAAGGAGATTTCATTGGGTTTTCCACATTTTGATGGACATACTCCAGTCATGGAATGGATTTTCAAGGCAGAGAAATTCTTCAACTATCATAATACTCCAAATCAGGATCGTGTTGATATAGCTTCAATTCATTTTGAGAAAGATGTAATTTCGTGGTTTCAAATGCTACAGAGAATGGAGACGGTGAATACTTGGACTGAGCTTCGACGTGCATTGGAATCTCAGTTTGGTCCTTTACTTTTTGATTGTCCTATGGCAGAGTTATTCAAACTTCAACAACAAGGTACAATGGCTGATTATTATTTGAAATTTATGTCATTAGCTCATAGATTTGATGGTTTGACTCCTGAGGCCTTACTTAATTGTTTAATTAGTGGATTAAACAAGGACATACGTAGAGATGTGGTTGCTCAGGCTCCTAATGATTTGTTACGTGTTGTTGCTTTGGCTAAATTGTATGAGGAAAAGTATGTTACAGTGCCTATTACTCATCCTATTCCATTTTCACCTAGATACTCAAACTTGTCTTCTTCTAATACTCATAATAATGTCCAAAAAAATCCAGTGAAAAATAGTTTACCCCCATTGCTGCCTACTCCAAATGTACCTCCTATTTGAAATACTTTAGTAAAAAGAATAACTCCTGTTGAGATGCAATTGAGAAGAGAGAAAGGCCTATGTTACTTTTGTGATGAGAATTTTTCATTCAACCATAAGTGTCCTAATAGACAATTATTGTTGTTACAATCTAAGAATGATGATGCTGAGCTTGAATTTTATGATAGTGAAGACATATTTGATAGTGTGGCTGATAATGCGAAGGTGATTCTTGAGGATCATCACTTGTCATTGAATGCTTTAAAAGGTGGTATGGGTGTAGGTACAATTCGATTTATGGCTTATATTGGCAAGCTCCTAGTTAAGGTTTTGGTGGATGGGGGCAGCTCAAACAATTTCTTACAGCCAAGAGTGGCTAAATTTCTCAAATTACCTGTGGAACCAACACCTTTTTTTAAGGTTATGGTGGGAAATGGGAATTATATGGAAGCTGAAGGAATGATTAGCAAGTTAACTATCAAAGCTCAAAATGCCAAGTTTCAATTGCCTGTACTTTTATTACCAGTATCAGGTGCTGATCTTATCTGAGGAGCTAGTTGGTTGAAAACTGTTGGTCCTCACATAGCTAATTATGACAAGTTACAATTGAAATTTATGTATGATGGAAAATTTATAACCTTACAAGGAGAGAATGATATAATTCCAGGATAGGCTCATTTACATCATATCAGGAGGATGTTGAAGACAGATGCTATTGCTGAAATTTTTACCATGCAATTAATTGAGCCCAATTCTATACAATTTCCTTTATTGAAGTTGCCCACTGATATAGAACTTGAATTGGCCTTACTTCTGCATTCTTATAGTGTTGTGTTTGAAACTCCTACATAATTACCTCCTACACGAGCTCATGATCATTCCATTCCTTTAGTGGATGGTTATCAACCTGTTAAAGTCAAACCTTATAGGTACCCTCACAGCCAGAAGGAGGAAATAGAGAAATTCGTGAATGGTATGCTTGAAAAAGGAATTATTCAGCCAAGTAAAAGTCCTTTTTCATCTCCAATTATTTTGGTAAAACAAAAAGATGGATCTTGGAGAGTATGCACATATTATAGAGCACTTAATGCCATAACTATCAAGGACACCTTTCTAATTCCAACTATTGATGAATTAATTGATGAACTTTATGGGGCAGTCTTCTTTTCTAAGTTGGATTTAAGATCCGGTTATCATCAGATTCTTCTTAATTCTAAAGATAGACACAAAACCGCTTTTAGAACACATCATGGACACTATGAATGGCTAGTTATGCCATTTGGTTTGACCAATGCCCCAACCACTTTTCAGAGTTTGATGAGTGACATTTTCAAAGGTGCTTTAAGAAGATTTGTTTTGGTATTCTTTGATGATATTCTTATATTCAGTCCTTCATGGAAGGATCATTTGTCTCATTTGGAATTTGTGTTGAGCATTTTGAAGCAACATCAGTTGTTTGCTAGATTCTCTAAATGTGCTTTTGGAGTTAGAGAGATTGATTATTTGGGACACACCTTATCAAGAGCTAGCAATGGAGACAACGAAATTACAAGTTGTTTTGGATTAGCCATTACCAAATTCTCTTAAGCAATTAAGAGGATTTCAGGGCTTGACAGGATATTATAGAAGATTTGTGAAAGGTTATGCTACCATAGCAACACCATTAACTGATCTTTTAAAGAATGACTCGTTTAAGTGGTCTGCAAGTGCCACTACTGCCCTTAATAAGTTGAAGGAAATCATGACTTCAGCTCCAGTCTTAGCCATTCCTAACTTCAAAGAACCTTTTGTACTAGAGACTGATGCTTCAGGTACTGGAATTAGGGCTGTATTAATTCAGAATGAACATCCAATAGCTTATTTTTCCAAAAAGCTATCATCTAGAATGCAAAAACAATCTGCTTACATTAGAGAGTTTCATGCCATTATGGAAGCTTTGGCTAAGTTCAGACACTACCTATTGGGCCATAAATTCATTATCCGTACTGATCAAAAAAGCTTGAAGGAATTATTAAAGCAAAGGTTGAAAACTCCTGAGCAACAGTAGTGGTTACCCAAATTTTTGGGATATGATTCTGTTATTCAGTACAAGCCGGGTAGGGAGAATGTTCTTGCGGATGCATTATCCAAAAGTTTTTCTATGGCATGGTCTGAAGTAGTAGGAGTGTGGATGACTCAAGTAGCAACATTAATGAAGGAGGATGCTATTTTGGCTGCACTTTATAAACAATGTATAGAGGGAACTATGTCAGGAACTGAATATACAGTGAATAATGGATTGTTGTTTTGGAAAGGCAAGATGATGATTCCTTCGAATGAAGCATTGAAGCACAAAATTATTCATGAGTTTCATGTTTCTAAGATTGGAGGTCATGAAGGAGTCACCAAATCAGTTTCCAGAATTCGTAAAGAATTTTATTGGCCTAAAATGCAGCAAGATATAAGGGATTTTGTGAAAAAGTATAGTATTTTCCAAGAAGCCAAGGTAGAACAAGCGTTGCCAGCTGACTTATTACAACCACTTCCAATTCCTCAAAGAATTTGGGAGGACATTGCTACGGACTTTATTACACATTTGCCATCATCACATGGTTACTCTACTATCCTTGTTGTTGTTGATAGACAATCTAAATTTGCTCATTTTATACCATAAAAGTTGAATTCACCGGCAAATCTGTGGCAGATGCCTTTATTGTTAATATAGTAAAGATGCATGGCTTTCCTAAGACCATTGTTTCATATCGAGATCGTGTTTTTATTAGTGCCTTTTGGCAACAGTTATTCAAAGCCTAGGGCACCACATTGGCTATGAGTTCTGCTTATCATCCTCCGTCGGATGGCCAAACAGAGGTGTTGAATAAGACACTAGAGATGTACTTGAGATATTTTGTGTTTGATCATCCTAAAACCTGGTTTGAGATGCTTCCTTGGGCTCAACTTTGGTACAACACTTTCTTTCATCACAACATTGGTATGTCTCCCTTTAAGGCTGTTTATGGTAGGGATCCACCATCTGTTATTCCTTATGAATGTAATTTGAAAGATCCAGTTTCTGTGCAAGATTCTTTGATTACTCGAGATGCTTTGTTACAACAATTGAAATCTAATCTTTTAAGAGCCCAGAATTATATGAAGTAGAATGCAGATAAAAAAAAGAAGGGATTGTCAATTAGAAATTGGAGATTTGGCTTTGGTTAAATTACAGCCCTATACACAACACTCGGTTGCATTGAAAAAAAAATCAGAAATTGGGAATGAAGTATTTTGGTCCATTTGAAGTGGTGGATCGAATTGGCACAGTGGCATATAAGTTGAAAATGCCTGAAACAACTCATATACATCCTATTTTTCACATTTTTGTATTGAAGAAGTTCGTTGGTAGCTCAAATCAGCCTTACCATTACCCTTAACAGTGGGTGAAAGTGGTCCAATGGTTCAACCCATAGCAGTATTGGATTCAAGGGTGTTATTGAGAGACTCTTCCCAAGTGGAACAAGTGTTGATTCAATGGGAAATTGCTGGTCCTGAGGAAGCTACATGGGAGGATGTGACTTGGGTTAAGGCAAGTTATCCTCACTTCAACCTTGAGGACAAGGTTGTTTATAAAGGGGAGGGTAATGTAACATGTGGGAAGCAGGAAGGAAAATTGGTGCGTGAGTCAGTTACAAAGGAAGGACACGTGGCTGATGATCTGCATGTAGGGGTCAGAAAAAGCACACGTGTTAGGAGGGAGAATATAAGGTTGTGTAAATACTCATTCTAGGTCATGTTGATGGTGAACACTCTTCCTGATTGCTTCTCTGATCCTTCTGATATTTCCTTCTTCTCTATACCTTCTCTGAACCTTTCTGCTCTCCCTAATCTTCAGGTGCTATTATGAACCGGTGATGGTATCGTTGCAGAATGCTGACTCTGCGTTGTTGATTCCACCTCTTTCCTTTTGCTGAAACACTATAGCTATTTTTCGATTTCGTTGTGAACATCGTTCCTTGTTGTTATACACACTATTTTCTGCAATCAATACAAATTATACGTTTCATAATGATAAACTGAACTTGAAATTGCAACTACAATTGTTGTGATACTTGCAGGTTCAAAGGATAAATAGTGCATATTTCCTAAAAGTTAATGCAATTTACCAACAGATGAATAGAAAACTTCAACAGGTTGGTGATTTATTCAAACAAATTATGATTCTAGAAAACTTGGATTTTGCATATTTTGTTACTACTAATCTTTTCTATTTATATTAAATTTCTCCAGCTTGAGTCTTCTCCTCAAGAACCAAACACATTGGAAAGAATAAGATTCAGTATGAAAGTATTAGAAAATCTTTTGGCACTCTTAAGTGTGAATAAATTCCAGATTACCACTAAATTCAAGGAGAAACTAGATAAAGTAGAAAAGTTTATACTACGTAACTTTTTCTCAAAGAATGTTTCTTCACGTTCTCAAGGACAACAACCTTCAGCTGATGTGCAATCCAGGCAACAATCTGATCCATCACATTCTAGTATTTCTCCATCGAAAATACTTGAAACAAAAACATCACCACAAGCATTGGGGACACAAAACTATCATATGATGATGAATCTTTCTCGGCAAAAGAATATGTGTTTGCAAGAGCAGCAAGTGGCAAAAGAATATAGAAATTCACAACAGTCTGGTCCATCACATTCTTGTATTTGCCTAGTGAAAATACTTGAAACGAAACCATTACCACAATCATTGGCAACACAAAACTATCATATGATGAAGGATGTTTCTCAAAAAAAGAAGATGTATTTACAAGAGCAGCAAGTGGCCAAACAATATAGCAATTCACAACAGTCTGGTCCATCACATTCTAATATTTGCCCAGTGAAAATACTTGAAACGAAACCATCACCACAATCATTGGGAACACAGAACTATCATATGGTGAAGGATGTTTCTCAGCAAAAGAAGATGTGTTTACAAGAGCAGCAAGTGGCCAAACAATATAGCAACTCACAACAGTCAGGTCCATCACATTCTAGTATTTGCCCAGTGAAAATACTTGAAACGAAACCATCACAACAATCATTGGGAACACAGAACTATCATCTGATGAAGGATGTTTCTCAGCAAAAGAAGATGTGTTTACAAGTGCAGCAAGTGGCCAAACAATATAGCAATTCAGAACAGTCAGGTTCATCACATTCTAGTATTTTTCCATTGAAAATACTTGAAACAAAAACATCACCACAAGCATTGGGGACAAAGAACTATCATATGGTGAAGAATCTTTCTCAGCAAAAGAATGTGTTTACAAGAGTAGCAAGTGACAAAACAATATATAAATTCACAACAGTCTGGTCCATCACATTCTAGTATTTGCCCAGTGAAAATACAAGGGGCACAAGGGGCACAGAAAGCAACTGAAGCATTTAGTCTCAATGTCAAAAATCCGGGGATTTCAGCTTCACCCTTGATTGAAAACAGCAATATGCTTAAAGAAATTTCCTGTAAACCTACACTCACTTCTGATGAGCCGAGTGCTGCAATGCAATGCTTTCTTAAAGTGGTAGGTCTAAAACTTACTGTTTGCATGCTTCTATTTGTTTTTCTTTGAATAAAAAAAAGTGGTTGTCCTAAATTGTATTATTGTGATATACTTTCAGTTAACCTCCAGTTCACCTGAAGCATTAAATGCATCGCTTGGTGAAATTAGAAAGGTAGTCCATTTGAATGATGTGATACCAAGTTCAGAATTGATAAATGGACTAGGGACAAATTTAGCATCGGATATTGAGCCATTTTCACAAGATAGATACATCACTTACAATGGTTTTGTTCCAAGGGGAAGGAAGAGGTCTCGCAGCATGATTTCAATGACTGCCTTTGGCACTTCTAGTATTTATACTAGTTCATGTGACAGTAACCAGTTGACTGATGCTGAGAAACCTGACTTGACTTTAGTCACATCTACAATAAAGCATCCTAGAATTGTGGTAATATGTCTTCTTTCTAATTTGTTTTTCACAAATGCAATCTACTAAAGAATATATCATTATTTTATTCAGTGAAATATGAAATTCTATATGTTGTACTTAAATATCAGTTTCTTCATTTCTGCAATGAAATTCATATTTTGGATAAGATTATGTGTTGGGCTTATATTTAGTATACATCACATTTCCTTTTGAATGGAATCTCACTAGTATATATGTCGAGGAAGTGAACATCTTTTTGTTGATTTCCTCTTTGTTTTTGTTGTTTTCTGCTTTTTACATATGCTAATTATGATATCTTATCCTTCGTTCTCTTTGTATTTTTTTCCCGTGACTTAAAATTGTTCTATTATAAACAAAGAAAAAATAATTCATATGCTAAAAAGGTTTCACAATCATACCATTAGTTATTACATCAACAATAGATCTAAGTTTATGGCCATATTTATAAATCTTTTTTGATGAAAACCAAGGATAAATGGTTCTGATGTTGGTGACATTCTATGGTAGACGACGTTCTATGGTAAATTTACCATAGCTCCAGTCAGTTGCTGAGAAGTAACCATTTTGGATTTTAGGCGATGTCAATTCCCAATGGTTCTCTCTTAACATATAAAAGTTTTCTATCCCTAAAAGCTTCCTTGTATGTTTTTTATGCCCTCAAATTTTCATTTCTTGCTTTTTCCAATAAATTTTGTGACATTATCACACTTTGCATCATTGTTGTTAGAAAGGTCAGCTTATGTTATGATTGTTCCTTGGACGAATCACTTTTTCCTTTTCAATGACTTCACAATTGAAAACTATAAGAATGCAGCTTTCCGTTATATATAGTATTACTTCGCTTGTTTCTAAAACTTTGCCTCCTTCATATAACATAATAATTGGTAACTCTACCAGGAAAAATGTTCTCTCTTAGAAGAAATAAAGGAGATAAATAAACTATTGATAGACAATGAGATAGTTATTGGAGAAAAAGACAGCATTCAAAGTGCAGCTGGAGGAGCTGCTGAAGACGCTGAAGGATTGGTTATTAAATTCTTTTTCAATGTAGTAACTTGCAATCAGAACCTAATATCCCATCTCTCTGCTGATAAAAAGGTGAATTATTTTATATTCTGTTTTGAACTATGCATATTGATTTTTGTCTTTTATTTTATTGACTATGTATATTGGTCATGCAGTCAATAATCAAACCGTTGTGGTTGCTTGTTCCCGAAAGTTATTCATTTTGCCCACCTGTTGTTTTAGACAAAATGCCGTTGGAAGTATTAAAGATATAAAGGAATGCCATGGATGAACTCAAATGAAGAAGAAGAGATAGCTTATGAAGAAAAATATTGGAATAGAAAGAATATTTGATCATAGAAAAATGGTTCAGAATTATTATTACAAGAGTATCATACAAAGTATCTTTCATTACTTATATACACTCTATAACTACCATAATAGAAAACTAACCACCTCTAACTAATTATAACAGACTTAGTTAGGTAACTAACAACTAACAAACTTAGTTAGTTAGGATGGTTAATACCCCCCTCAAGTTGGAGAATGTATATCTGACATTCCCAACTTGCACCGAAGAAAATTGAAGGCGCCTGGTGAAAGTGCTTTAGTATATATGTCTGCAAGTTGTTGAGCAAAAGCAATGGTCAGCAACTTGATAAGGCCTGAATGCAGTTTCTCTCGCATAATGTGACAGTCTATCTCAATATGTTTCGTGTGTTCATGAAAGATAGGATTAACAACAATGTGAAAAGCGGAGCAATTGTCACCAAACAAAAGAGCTAGTCGAGTGTAAACAATCCCAAAATCATTAAGCAAGTGGGTTAACCATTGTAATTCATATGTAGCACTGGCTAGTGCTCGATACTCAGCCTCGGAAGAACTTCTAGAGACCGTGGCCTGCTTTTTGGATTTCCAAGAAATAAGGGAATTACCAACATAAACTGAGTAGCCAATGATAGATCGCCTAGCATCAATGCATCCTGCCCAGTCAGAGTCACTAAATGCTTTGAGATGCAATATGCTGGAAGCAGAGAAAAATATACTAGAACCTAGTTCTGCTTTCAAGTATCTAAGAATCCTATAGGCTGCTTGTTGATGAACTGAAGAAGGATGAGCTACAAATTGACTTAAGTGTTGCATTGCATATGATATCGGGCCTTGTATTGGTGAGGTAAATAAGGCGACCAACGAGCCTACGATATGATGAATTTGATGTATCATCAAGTGGAGTTCCAGATTGTTGGTCTAGTCTTACAGCATAATCAACTGGAGTAGAGACAGGTTTGCTTTCTAACATGCATGCATCATGTAATATATCAAGAACATATTTTCTTTGACAAATATTGATCCCTTGTTTACTACGAGCCACTTCAAGTCCAAGAAAATTTTTTAAGTCACCAAGGTCTTTGATTTTAAAGACTTCATCCAGAAGCTGAGTGATGGACTTAATAAACAAAGAATGATCAGAAGAGCACTATCTATAGCCATGTGAGATGAGGAAAGTAGACAATCGAGCATACCACTGTCTACTGGCTTATTTAAGGCCATACAAAGATCTTTGCAATCTACAAACTTGATTAGATTTTGTTGAGTGCATACCAGGAGGCAAAGTCATGTAAACTTCTTCATTAAGGTCTCCATGCAAAAAGGCATTGTTCACATCTAAGTGCTTTAAATGCCAGTTGTTAACAATAGCTAAAGCAAGTAACAATCTCACAGTAGTTATCTTAACCATTGTGGAAAAAGTATCAAGGCAGTCTTGACCCTCAATCTGAGTATACCCCTTGGCTACTAACCTAACCTTATATCTTTCTACTGACCCATCAACCTTGTGTTTTACTTTATAAACCCATTTACATCCAATAGCAGATTTGTTAGGAGGGAAGTCAGTCAAAATCCAAGTATGATTAGCCTCTAAAGCCTCAATTTCAGCATTCATTGCTTTGATCCATTTGTCTAATTGGGAAGCTTCTTTAAATGACTTAGGTTCTGTCTCTGAGGATGTAGCCATAATAAAACTGCGGTATGTAGGAGACAAATTTTTGTAAGATAGAATAGAAGCTAAAGGATAACGAGTACCTGAGGATTGACCAGTAACAGCTTATGTGAATGTAGCGTGAAAGTCTTGAAACTTATTTGGTCTGGTTCTATTCCTATTATATCTTCTAAGAGGAACAGTAATTGGTGAATTTGATGGATCAGAAGAAGTGTTTGAGGAATCCAATTGTGAATGATCAATAGAAATGTTAAATTGAGAATTATCAAGGATAGTAGAGTGTGAAGAAGGTGAAGAAAAAACCAAATCTTTACCATGGTCATAAATGGTAGGATAGGAATGTACAAGGAAAGTGGGAAAAGATTGAGAGGCACTAGGAGAGGCATAAGGGAAACAATCTTCATAAAAAATGACATGTCTAGATACCATTATGGCTTTAGAGGAAATATCAAAGGTAATATACCCTTTAGTGTGAGGCTTAAAGCCCAAGAAAATAGAATTAGAGGCTCTAGGATCAAGCTTTTTCCTGTTATTAATGAGCTGGTGTAGCATAAGCAACCAAAGACTTTTAAAGAAGAAATGTCATATGCAGTGCCATATAATTTTTTAAAAGTAGACATATTATTAAGAAATGGAGTTGGCAAACAATTGATAAGTAAAACAACATGTTGTAAAGCAAAAGACCAAAAAATTGGTGGTAACTTGGACTGAAAAAGAAGGGCTCAAGTAACGTTTAATAAATGCTGATGTTTTCTCTCCACAATTCCATTTTGCTGTGGGGTTTCAACATAGGAAGTCTGGTGTATGATACCAGTATTATGATAAAACTATTTCATGATAAACTTTGCACCATTATCTGATCGAATAGCTTTCACTTTTGTATTAAATTGCCTCTCAACATAGGAAACAAAGGCTTGTAAATGAGTTTGAGTCTGAGCTTTTGAAGTCATTATAAAAATCCAAACAAATTTAGTATGATCATCCATAATTGTAAGAAAATACTTATGTCCATTCAAAGTAGTTGTGGTACAAGGACCCCAAATATCTACATGTATCAAAGAGAAAGGACTAGAAGCATAGGAGTCACTATTGGGAAATGGAAGTTTTCTCTGTTTTGCTTTATGGCAAGTATCACAAACAAAGGTTTTATCACAAGTCAACATAGGATAAGTTTGTTTCAACAATTGCATCCTATCATATGAAGGATGACCCAAACGGAAATGCCAAATATCAATGACTTCTTTATTACAAGACAATACATATTTAATGGAAATGAAATTGTTGTTAGCCTTGGGAACTGAATTGGCAGCAGGTATTCTAAGCTTGTACAAACCTTCCACTACATCAACTTTACCAATCATCCTCTGACTGCTTATATCCTGAATCAAACATGAATTAGGAAGGAAGGTTAACTTGCAATTCAATGTAGAAACCAATTTTGATATAGAGATTAAATTGAAATTAAAAGATGGTAAGTATAGCACATCTTCTAAGTGTAAAAAGTCAGTAAATTTGATTGTTCCAGAGTGTGTGGCTATGACTTGTTGACCAGTAGGCAGGTGAACTATTATGGGATTTATTTCTCTATATGTTGAATAATAAGTCAATGAGGATGCAACATGATCTGTAGCACCAGAGTCCAAAATCCATGCTGCAGCTTCAAACTTGTGAATATTGCAAACAAAGGATAGTGTATTACCTATGGCTGATGTATGATCATAACTTGTACCAATTTGGTTAACCTATGATCCATGAGAACTATTATGGTTGGCAGCCAGCAAAGACATAAGTGCTTGATACTGTTGCTGAGTGATTTTAATGTCTTGGCCATGATCACTAGTCTCTGAACTTGAAACATTTTCTTCTTCCTTAACAGTGTTATTAATTAAAGCTCCTTGAGGTTTATAGAACTTGTGACCAGGTGGTTAACAATGCTTCTTATAGCACTCATCCGCTGTATGATTAGTGATACCACAGTGGGTGCAAACTTTACCATTGGTGCTTTTGCCTCCTATCCCCCCTCTACCAAAACCTCTACCTCCACCTCCTCTATTGGAGAAAAAGTTAGGTGGAAAACCATTTTTCTTATAACAAGTTTCTACTATGTGATTGTCTCTACCACAATAGCTGCAAGAATTAGATAATCTTTTATTAGCAGCAGCATTAACTAAACTTAGATTGCCAAGTGCATCAGAACTTGCAAATTGCCTTTCTTGTTGTGCCATATAAGAGAAGGCTTTGTTAATCGATGGCAAGGGATCCATCATGAGTATGTTTGATCTAACATGATTGTATTGATCATTGAGACCACGCATAAACTCCATTATTCTATCTTGATCTTTCCTTTTCTTTACTTTAACAAGAGCATCACAGCCACATTTAGAAGCACACGTACACACAGGATCGGGTTGATAACTCTCAAGCTCATCCCAAATTGTTCTTAGCTTTGTAAAATAATCAGTAATATTCATGTCTCCTTGTTTAATTAAAGCTAATTTATGTTGTAAATTAGAAATTTGAAGCAAATCACCTTATGAGTATCGGGCTTTCAAATCTTTCCAGATATCAACCGCGTTGTCCATCCATAAGATGCTTTGACGAATGGAAGTTGCAACTAAGTGTACAAGCCACGAAACCACCATGTTATTTGCTCTTTTCCAAGTTGTGTACAATCTATGATTCGAGCTTGGTCGAGGAAGGGAACCATAAAAAATTTCCACTTTATTCTTTGCACTCAAGGTCGTGAGAGCTTATCTGCTCCAAGAATTGTAATTTGTTGGATCCAGAAGAGGCGAAACTAATGTGATTGCTGGATTTTCACTAGGGTGCAAGTAGTAAGGGCTATGAACACTGAGAGATTCATCTTGTTCTTCATTCATCTTGAAGAATCAAGAGAGTACAAACAAGAGAAAGAGGAAGGATATAGCGCAGCAGAGTTCTTCAATTGAAGAGCACTGATATCATATTAAAGATGTAAAGGAATGTCATGGACGAACTCAAATGAAGAAGAAGAGCTAGCTTGTGAAGAAAATTATTGGAATAGAAAAAATATTTGATCATAGAAAAATGGTTCAGAATTATTATTACAAGAGTATCATACAAAGTATCTTTCATTACTTATATACACTCTATAACTACCATAACAGAAAACTAACCACCTCTAACTAACCTCTAACTAATTATAACAGACTTAGTTAGTTAGATAACTAACAACTAACAAACTTAGTTAGTTAGGATGGTTAATAGGAAGTCAGGTTAGAGATTATGATGGTTCTCTTTTATTTATACTTTTATGCAATTATTCATCTAATTTTGAGTAGTAATGTAGTCAAGTTTGTAACTAAGGAACTATTTGATTGGCCAAAAAAGAGGCAATAAGAATATTATTTAATAACCAAAAACTTAAAATCACAGTTTTTACTTTATTAAATCATAATTCATTAATGATTTTGATGTCTATTTCCTAAGCCTTGCATTTATCAGCATAATATAACTACATTTTTTTTTTTACAGATATTCATCTCGTCTAGATAACAAAAATGTGAAATATTCATTCTCTATCCACTATATTGAGTTGAAAAAATC
>NC_038251.2:42019292-42043658 GCF_000004515.6 Glycine max | reverse complement strand
TTTTCCGGTTTTTCCGACGTTTTCCTCAAATAAACGTTGGTGGCGACTCCGCGTGTATTCCTTTCGTGGAACACGCATCCCGCGAGTCACGCGTCGCCCTCCGCCGAAGGGTAGGTTGCGACAGAAGGTATTAGCACCCCACACGTCCGTCCCAAGGGACGGCAGCCTTTAATCGAATGTGCAAATATGACTTTGATTTTTACGTTCCCTTTTATGTCCTTATATCCTTTATACCCTTTTTATATTTTTCTCTTTTTTGTGGTCGACAAGGGTGTTTCCCTTTGCTCCTACGTATTCCTCAATTTGGGATGAGAAAATCAGACCTACGTAGTTCTTTCGGAACAAAGTGTTTGGTTAAGTTGTTTTTGTCTTTTTTGCAAAAATATGTTTTTATTGAACAAAAGGTCATTTAAGGTGTTGAACCATTAAACGGTCTTTTGATTTTGAAAGGGGAGAAACGTTAAGGCTTTGGACCATTAACGATCTCTTGTTTTTTTGAAAGGAGAGAAACGTTAAGGCATTTGGACCATTAACGATCTCTTGTTTTTTGAAAGAAGAGAAACGTTAAGGCATTGGACCATTAACGATCTCTTGGGGTGGTCGACAAAAGCGGGGCTTTTGCTCCTACGTATCCTCAATGAGGAACTCAGACCTACGTAGTTCTTTCTTATCAAGTGATTCTTTTTTACTTTAAGAGGTGATCATTTTAAGGCGTTGGACCTTAAAAATGATCCATTTTACTTAGTGAGAAAATGAAATGACAAACTTCAAAAGCCTATTTTTATGGACGAGCTTGACTAGGCGAATTGATTTTAGCCTTTAGTTTCACTTTAGTTATTAATCAATTCGATTAAGAATGAGAAATCCCAAAGAGAAAACGTCCGATTGATTTTCCGCTTTATTTTACTAAAAGATGTCTTTTTGATTATTATATTATTTTTTACCTCTTTTTGATTTCCAACGTGGTTACGGCATGACCGAACGGTCGGAATTTATTTTAACCGAAGTTAATGGATAATACAATTCAAACGTTCGGTGGAAATTTATTTTATTTTTAAGTTAAGCGAGAAATGGCTTAAGTAAAATGGCTTAAGCACGTCAACAGGGGGTATAAAAAGTAAACAAAACGAGAATAAAAATGCATGAAACACAATGTGGACCACTACGGGTACATAGAATGAATCGAAAAGCTTGGTTCGAGGTACTTACCCGTTGAAGATCGAAGAACGATGAAGAACGAATGAAGAACGTCGAAGAACGGTTGAAATCTTTGCGAAATTCCTCACGGAAAACGTTACGGAAACGTTTCGGAAGCGCCTCGGCTTATATTTTCTTCACGGAAACAATTTTTCCAAGCAAATTCGAAAGAGAGAGAAGTGCCAAAGGGGCTGAACCCCTTCCTTCTTCACTTCCTCCCCTATTTATAGCAAAATAGGGGAGGTGGTTGCTGCCCAGCTCGCCCAGGCGAGCCAGGTTGCTTCCTCCAGAAGCAACAGCCTTCTGGAGGAATATTCTGGAGGGCCCAAGTGGGCCTGGGTGCTATTTGCACCCCCATTTTTACTAAGTACACCCCCTCTGCTGTTTTTTGGTGATTCTTTTTTTCGTAAAGTTACGGAAACTTACGAATTTCGTAACGATACTTGTTTTCTTTCCGTAATGTTACGGAACCTCGCGGATTACATAATCATCCCCCTTTTGACTTACGGAATGTTACGGAACCTCACTTAATTATGCAACGATGCTTCCATTTGATTTCCGGTGTGTCACGGAAACTTACGGATTGTGCATCAATATTTTTTTGGTTTTTCGGCATGTCCTGGAATTTCACAAATTGCCTAATGATGGATGCCAAGCACCTCACAAGGACCAAAGAAAGGTCGCATGTCATCAAGCAAAGGTCCCCGGACGAAATTAGGGTATGACAGTTGCCCCTCTTTACTTGTCTTTTATTGGAGATAAAAGGAAAGTAAAGATAAGACACTAATTTCGTTCCTCTCGATTTGACGAGAGTCGCGGGTGACCATAAAATCTCCACATGCAAATGACTTGTTGTTCCCAGAATTTCTCAAATTGCCTAATGATGGGTGCCAAGCACCTCACAAGGACCAAAGAAAGGTCGCATGTCATCAAGCAAAGGTCCCCGGACGAAAATTAGTGTATGACACTAATTTCGCTCCTCTCGGTTGACGAGAGTCGCGGGTGACCATGACTTGTCGTTCCCGGATTTTCACAAATTGCCTAACGATGGGTGCCAAGCACCTCACAAGGACCAAAGAAAGGTCGCATGTCATCAAGCAAAGGTACCCGGACGAAAATTAGTGTATGACACTAATTTCGCTCCTCTCGGTTGACGAGAGTCGCGGGTGACCATGAAATTTCCGCATGTAAATGACTTGTTGTTCCCGGAGGAACAAAAGGTGCAGAAGACTATGTCAGCCTCTGCATGCTATCAAGCGTTCTGTCTTACAGATAGCAAAAGAATGTTTATACGGATAACCACTCGGGTATTTCCGCGTATCATCGGGCCCGCCGCCTCTGGATGATACAAGGGTGCAGAATGACCAAACTTGGTCTCTGCTTGTTATCGGGCCCGCCGCCTCTGGATGACAAAAGGGTGCGGATAACCGTAAGGTATCTCCGCGTATCATCGGGCCCGCCGCCTCTGGATGATACAAGGGTGCAGAATGACCAAACTTGGTCTCTGCTTGTCATCGGGCCCGCCGCCTCTGGATGACAAAAAGGGTGCGGATAACCGTAAGGTATCTCCGCGTATCATCGGGCCCGCCGCCTCTGGATGATACAAGGGTGCAGAATGACCAAACTTGGTCTCTGCTTGTCATCGGGCCCGCCGCCTCTGGATGACAAAAAGGGTGCGGATAACCGTAAGGTATCTCCGCGTATCATCGGGCCCGCCGCCTCTGGATGACAAAAAGGGTGCGGATGACCAAACTTGGTCTCTGCTTGTCATCGGGCCCGCCGCCTCTGGATGACAAAAGGGTGCGGATAACCGTAAGGTATCTCCGCGTATCATCGGGCCCGCCGCCTCTGGATGATACAAGGGTGCAGAATGACCAAACTTGGTCTCTGCTTGTCATCGGGCCCGCCGCCTCTGGATGACAAAAGGGTGCGGATAACCGTAAGGTATCTCCGCGTATCATCGGGCCCGCCGCCTCTGGATGATACAAGGGTGCAGAATGACCAAACTTGGTCTCTGCTTGTCATCGGGCCCGCCGCCTCTGGATGACAAAAGGGTGCGGATAACCGTAAGGTATCTCCGCGTATCATCGGGCCCGCCGCCTCTGGATGATACAAGGGTGCAGAATGACCAAACTTGGTCTCTGCTTGTCATCGGGCCCGCCGCCTCTGGATGACAAAAGGGTGCGGATAACCGTAAGGTATCTCCGCGTATCATCGGGCTCGCCGCCTCTGGATGATACAAGGGTGCAGAATGACCAAACTTGGTCTCTGCTTGTCATCGGGCCCGCCGCCTCTGGATGACAAAAGGGTGCGGATAACCGTAAGGTATCTCCGCGTATCATCGGGCTCGCCGCCTCTGGATGATACAAGGGTGCAGAATGACCAAACTTGGTCTCTGCTTGTCATCGGGCCCGCCGCCTCTGGATGACAAAAGGGTGCGGATAACCGTAAGGTATCTCCGCGTATCATCGGGCCCGCCGCCTCTGGATGATACAAGGGTGCAGAATGACCAAACTTGGTCTCTGCTTGTCATCGGGCCCGCCGCCTCTGGATGACAAAAGGGTGCGGATAACCGTAAGGTATCTCCGCGTATCATCGGGCCCGCCGCCTCTGGATGATACAAGGGTGCAGAATGACCAAACTTGGTCTCTGCTTGTCATCGGGCCCGCCGCCTCTGGATGACAAAAGGGTGCGGATAACCGTAAGGTATCTCCGCGTATCATCGGGCCCGCCGCCTCTGGATGATACAAGGGTGCAGAATGACCAAACTTGGTCTCTGCTTGTCATCGGGCCCGCCGCCTCTGGATGACAAAAGGGTGCGGATAACCGTAAGGTATCTCCGCGTATCATCGGGCCCGCCGCCTCTGGATGATACAAGGGTGCAGAATGACCAAACTTGGTCTCTGCTTGTCATCGGGCCCGCCGCCTCTGGATGACAAAAGGGTGCGGATAACCGTAAGGTATCTCCGCGTATCATCGGGCCCGCCGCCTCTGGATGATACAAGGGTGCAGAATGACCAAACTTGGTCTCTGCTTGTCATCGGGCCCGCCGCCTCTGGATGACAAAAGGGTGCGGATAACCGTAAGGTATCTCCGCGTATCATCGGGCTCGCCGCCTCTGGATGATACAAGGGTGCAGAATGACCAAACTTGGTCTCTGCTTGTCATCGGGCCCGCCGCCTCTGGATGACAAAAGGGTGCGGATAACCGTAAGGTATCTCCGCGTATCATCGGGCCCGCCGCCTCTGGATGATACAAGGGTGCATGTCACATGACCTCAGGGTCAGTATGACAAAGATTATGGGGCGGCCGACAAAAGCAAGGCTCTTGCTCCTACGTATCCTCCAATGAGGAATTCAGACCTACGTAGTTCTTGATAACTTGTGAGACTTGAAAAGTCTCCATCGGAAAATGATGACATCTCCGGAAAGGGCGCAGATGACAATATTGGCCTCTGCTCGTCAATCACACTTGGGGTCACTGAATGACGAGGTGCGGATAACCGTAAGGTGTCTCCGCGGGCTACCAGCTCTTGAGTCATGGCAACAAAAGGCGGTGTGGTCGACAAAAGCGAGGCTCTTGCTCCTACGTATCCTCCAATGAGGAACTCAGACCTACGTAGTTCTGGATAACTTGTGAGACTTGAAAAAGTCTCGGTGTTTTCTCCACTAAAATGCAAACATGCTTTAGCAAAGAGACAAATATTCCAACTGATTTAGAGCAGCATATGCTTTTTTTGAGTGAAAAACAATGCGTCTACCAGGGAAGGAGAGTCTGCTGATGGGATCCCCCATAACCATAAATGAGATTTTGGATGTTAGCATTTCGTTTCTAAATGACCATTTAGAGGAAACACTGGGTTCGACGAAAGTAGAAGAAATCCACTCAAAGTGTATCAATCTCGCACAGGTAAGTGTTTCATCCTAATTCCGAACCATAGATATGTCATGACTTGACTTTGCAAATTATTTCCTATCAAATCAAAAATTACACGCGTGATCATGGATCAATAGGGCTTCCCTTGGGAATGGGTTCTTTTGGTGGTTTCTTCTTTCGGCTTTTGTGTGTTTTTGGCTTTTGATTTTTCTGGCTTTTTTCTTTTTCTGTTTTTGTTTAGTGCGGGGCGAGAAAAAAAGTCGCTAGCGCACGGGATTTTGGTTGGTAATCAAAGGGAGAAGACTATTTTAGGTCGTGGTTCCCTTTCCTTCTTTTTTCGTTCATTTGGTGACAATTCTGTATTGTTCAGATATTGTCCGGTCCAAAGACCTCTCTGCATATTCCTTCTGGTTTCTTTGACCAGGAGCTTTCTTCTTTTCTTTCTTTACTTTCTTTGGTTGGGAATTTTCTTTCTTTCCTTTTTTTCTTTCTCCCTCTCTTTGATTGGAAATTTCCCTTCTCTTTTTCTTTGATTGGAAATTTTCCTTCTCTTTTTCTTTGATTGGAAATTTCCCTTCTATTCTTTTTTGCTTCCGAGGGTAAGGATTGACATTCTCACCCTGGGTCAAGGTTTATGGTGAGTCAGGATCTTGGCTCAAGACTTGTAGAATGGCTAGGCATGGTACATGTCAGGGTTTGGTTTGGTTCAAGGATAAAAGGGATGCCCCACATTATTTCCATGACACAAATGCAAAAATGATGATTTGGAAACTTCATGCAAAATTGGTCATGCATGCACCTATGTGGACACTCAAGTGTCAAACTTTTATGGTCATGTGATGCTAGGGCTCAGGATTCATTTCCTCTATTTTAGTCAACCCAACGTTTCCAAAATATGTTCTTTTATCAATTTGTGCATTCATCCGAGTCCATTTTGGGCGTCTGGGAAAATCTTCACAGCATTCACCCTTCAGGTGTATACACATTTTTTCAAAAACTAGTTATGATCAGTGAATTTTTCCAAAGAACAGTTGGAAGTCATCTCTTTTCAAAAGCATGTTGGTTTTTCAGCTTGACAACTTATTTTTCTTTTTTCTCCTTCTCCTTTTTTTTTTTATCATTATCATTTGTTTATTTCCTTTTCTTGTTTGTTTTTTTTTTCTTCTTCTTCTTTTTTTTTCATGAGGTATTTTGCTACCTAAACATGTGCATATTTTTGTGACGTATTTTTGCTATATACATGCATATCCAAGGTATCTTGCCACCTAAACATACATATATATGTTTTGTGAGGTATTTTTTTGTTTACATACACGCACATCTAAGGTATCTCTCTACCTAAACATACATATATATATTTTGTGAAGTATTTTTTTGTTTACATACATGCATATCTAAGGTATCTTTCTACCTAAACATACATATATATTTTGTGAAGTGTTTTTTTTTTGTTTACATACATGCATATCTAAGGTATTTTCACTACCTAAACATACATATATATATTTTGTGAGGTATGACTACCTTCCGAGCTTGCGCTTGTTTTATTTAAATCCCCAGGATCATGAGCAACTAGGTGCATCCTACTATAAAAAGTGATCAAATAACAAGCATAGATTCAAAAGGTACTAGGTTGCCTCCTAGTAGCGCTTCTTTAACGTCTTTAGCTGGACGCCTTATGACTTGTCGGTCACTGACCTAGTACTTTGCTTACCTTTGGCTTTGGACTTGGTCGCCTATGGGTCGGCCATGTGTCGTAGGCAACGCTCTAACTTTTTTGTGGATGAGCAGAGGTGAACTCTAAAGGTGGTGGCGGTGCGTCTGTTGCCCGCTGCCGGCCATCCCCAGGCTGCTGTGGTGTTTCGCCCTGCGCCTGCCTGGAGACGCAGAACTTCTTGATGAAAGCTCGATTGGTAGGGGGGACCTGATGACCTTGCTGGGGGCGACAGGCACTCCCTAGAACTGACAGAGACCCGTATTTAGAGCTGGCAACTCCAAGACCCTGTTGGCCTTCTTCGGGTCCACTAGGTGTCTTGCGGGCACAATCCCTGCAAACAATAGATGACATCAGAAATCAGTTGGGGGAGGTGCATACTTACCTATGCCACGACGACATGAACTTGCTGGGGGGAACGGGCGCCCTGTAGGGCCGACAGAGGCCCGTAACCAGAGCTGGAAACCCCAGGGCCCTGTTGGACTTCTTCAGGTCCACTGGGTGTCTTTGTGGGTGCGATCCCTGCAAACAATAGATGGTATCAGAAATCAGTTGAACCATATGCATACTTACCCATGTCGGGACGACACAGACCAACTGATACTTTTGCAGGGGGAGATTGGCATTGCGGTTGCTGGGCAGAATGTTGCTAAGTAGCAATGTCATCTATATCTGTGTCAGAGTAGTCATGTTGGTGCGCATGATCCGCACTCGTCTCTTTGCAGCTGAACGGGTGAAATCTTGCCCCGGTATGCATAGTAGCTGTGTGATAGCCTCCCTCTCTGGTTGTGCTCGCACAGTTGACCCTCCTCCAATATCAGAGGGTGGCCCAGGAACCGTTAAAAGGAAACTACTGGTCCCTTAACCGGGAGTGCAAGTCTTGGTTAAGCATTTAAGGATAGAGGACCTTAAATTCTCTTAAGGTGCGGATGTGGACCACACTGAAAATGAGGACACGTAGCCCTCTAAAGGTGAGGGCGTGCAACCCTCTCAAGGCGAGGATGTATAGTCCTCTGGAGGTGAGGGCGTGTAGTCCTCTCAAGGTGAGGGCGTGCAGCCCTCTATTGGCGAGGACGTGTAGTCCTCTAAAGGTGAGGGCGTGTAGGCCTCTGTTGGCGAGGACGTGTAGTCCTCTAAAGGTGAGGGCGTGTAGCCCTACGAAGGTGAGGACATGCAGTCCTCTGATGGCGAGGGCGTGTAGCCCTCTGAAGGTGAGGACGTGTGGTCCTCTAAAGATGAGGGCATGTAGCCCTACGAAGGTGAGGACATGTAGTCCTCTGAAGATGAGGGTAACTAGTACCCAAGGTGAGGGCGAGTAGCCCTCTCAAGGCGAGGACGTGTAGTCCTCTAAAGGTGAGGGCGTGTAGCCCTCTGACGTGTAGTCCTCTAAAGGTGAGGGCGTGTAGCCCTACGAAGGTGAGGACATGCAGTCCTCTGATGGCGAGGGCGTGTAGCCCTCTGATGGTGAGGGCGTGCAGCCCTCTGAAGGTGAGGACATGTAGTCCTCTCAAGGCGAGGACGTGTAGTCCTCTCAACGGTGAGGGTAACTAGTACCCAAGGTGCGGGCGTGTAGCCCTCTCAAGGCGAGGACGTGTAGTCCTCTGAAGGTGAGGGCGTGCAGCCCTCTCAAGGCGAGGACGTGTAGTCCTCTGGAGGTGAGGGCGTGCAGCCCTCTAATGGTGAGGACGTGTAGTCCTCTCAAGGCGAGGACGTGCAGTCCTCTGAAGGTGAGGGTAACTAGTACCCAAGGTGAAGGCGTGTAGCCCTCTCAAGGCGAGGACATGTAGTCCTCTGGAGGCGATAGGTAAAAGTACCCAAGGCGAGGGCGGGTAGCCCTCTCAAGGCGAGGACGTGTAGTCCTCTGGAGGTGAGGGCGTGCAGCCCTCTAATGGTGAGGACGTGTAGTCCTCTCAAGGCGAGGACGTGCAGTCCTCTGAAGGTGAGGGTAACTAGTACCCAAGGTGAAGGCGTGTAGCCCTCTCAAGGCGAGGACATGTAGTCCTCTGGAGGTGAGGGCGTGCAGCCCTCTGATGGTGAGGACATGGAGTCCTCTGAAGGCGAGGACGTGTAGTCCTCTAAAGGTGAGGGCGTGTAGCCCTACGTTGGCGAGGACGTGTAGTCCTCTCAAGGTGAGGGCGTGCAGCCCTTTGTTGGCGAGGACGTGTAGTCCTCTAAAGGTGAGGGCGTGTAGCCCTACGAAGGTGAGGACATGCAGTCCTCTGATGGCGAGGGCGTGTAACCCTCTGAAGGTGAGGACATGCAGTCCTCTGATGGCGAGGGCGTTTAGCCCTCTGAAGGTGAGGACACACAGTCCTCTTAAGGTGAGGGCATGCAGCCCTTTGTTGGCGAGGACGTGTAATCCTCTGAAGACCAGGGTACTAGTACCCGAGGGTCCATCCTTATGAGAAAGCAAGAGATCGACTCATCGAGAGAGCCGGTCATCCCAAATTCAAAAGATTTGGACATTTAGATGTAGGGAATCTATGTAGTTAACATGATTTTGAGGGATGCAAATGCATGCAACCTTTGTTGTGAAATTTGGGTAAATGCGGACTTTATATGAAACAATGCAATGTAATGGAAAGTTGTACAATGTTCATGGCATTCTTTCCCTATTTTGTGATTTTGATTTTGATTTGATTTGATTTTTGAAAAACACAAATTGACTGTCCTTTTGAAAGAGGTGATAATTCATGCGACCTTATCCTATCTTTTTGCAAATCTCTCTGGGAACTCCCTCAGAGTGTATGTTCTGTTTGATTTAGTCACTTGACCGTTTTGGAGTACGGGAATGGAGTCGTTTGATAATTAATCAATCTATTGAAATTCCAGGGCTTGTCTCCCTTTTTTTTTCTTGTTTAAAAAACATCGACGGGTGTGAACTTTTGATCGGCCCCTATGTTCACTTGAGGCTCATGCACGGTGCCCCTCATTGCCCCAGTGTAAGGCTTTGAGGTACCAATCGTTGCCTTTCGTCATGACCTTGTAGGAGGGAACCTATTGGGTGAGAACTTCTAATCTGCCCCTAGGTTCGCTTGAGGTTTTTGCATGGTGCCTTTCGTTGCCCCAGTGTAGGGCTTAGAGGTACCAAGTGTTGTCTTGTTTTCACGACCTCGTAGTGAGGAAGAATGAAAGAAGCAGTTGATTCTTGCAAAAAGAATTTTCCAAGGACGAGAAATAGTTGAAGGATTTTTTTTAGTTGATGGATTAAGTCAAATGACTCCTATGTAGAAGCAAGATGTTTTGATGTTTTGATGATGCCAAAGGGTCAAGTGCTTCCAAGTTTTATTCAAGAAAATCAAGATATATGATCAAGTTGATCTCTAGAATCTTAGGAAGAAGTTTCCAAATTGAAGAAGCAAAAGGTTTGACCAAGGAATTCTATCCTTTCAAATTGAGATTTGCTCTCTGGTAATCGATTACTAGCAGTTTGAAAATGTTTTAATTCAAATTTTTTTTAAAACCTGTAATCGATTACATAAGTCTTGTAATTGATTACCAGAGGGGATTTTCAGAAAATAATTTCCAAGAGACATATCTATTCAAATGTTTTATGAATGGTCATTCAAATGTTTTAAAGAGAGTTTTCATTGCCCAAACAGTTTTATCCTCTCGAAAGATCAAGAGTTTTTCTGAACTGAAATGTCTTATCCTCTCAAAAAGATTCCTTGGTCAACCACTTGCTTATTCAATAAGGAATTTTTGATTGATCTTCATTTTACAATCTACCTCTTTTACGAGAGACCTCTTCTTCTCTTCTTCTTATTTTTGAAAAGGGATTAAGAGACCGTGGGTCTCTTGTTGTAGGGGATTCTTGAACACAAGGGAAGGGTTGTCCCTATGTGCTTTGTTAATCCGAAAAGAGAGAGTGAAAGTTTAATTGGGGAATAATATTCGTATCTTAATTCAATCCCCTCTTCTTCTCAAGGTAACTGAGGCCATTTGTCCAACATCCTATTCTTGATAACTCACTTCTCTCTAAAAAGACAAACTTTCCAGGATGATAAAATGAGGTCACATGAACGTCTTGAAAGCACAATCAATCAAATGTTTTTTTTTTCTTTTTGAACACTTTTATTTTATTTTATTTTGAAACTTGTTTGTTTTGAACTTTACTCGTTTTTTTACGGCACCCCCACCAACGTGCAAGACGAGTAATCTCTGATTGAACAGTCTTGGAAGTCAACACTCAGGAGCGCAGGTCGCTTGAGCAAACAGACCAATGGCTTGCACCCACATTCCGATGAAAGTTGAATAAGCAAACATGCGTTTGTGAGAGGATGAGGGACAAAGATATCAACTTTATCCATTTCATTTAACATTGTAGCTGTGGTTTACAATAATGGCATAAACTTGGAAACCCTGATGAGTCATTAGGGACGCCTAACAACAGCTTTCAAAATTGCCCCATGTGAGGCATCTCTTGTCAATGTCAGGATTTACACGCAATTCTCCTCAAATTTCAGCCAGCCCGCATCAATTAGACCTTGCACCTTACGCTTCAGAGCCCTACCATGCTCAATGGAACGCCTCGGGGCTTCTCCGTGACAAGCACACGTTGCGTTCGAGTCGTATTCTCAGAGAAATGGAGGTTGATGAACCTTGGCTAGGGTTATGGCTACCATTGAATTATCAAGTAGATATGGGAGCAAGTCAGCATAGGACACTGGAATTGGGGTGAATTCTACAGGCTTTCTCGCTGCAAAATTCACTTCTTGGTTGGTGTTTTTGGTTTGTGCTAAAGGTGGTGTTCGTCATTGGAAGTGCGGTAGACAAACTTTGTGGTAGATTTAGGGATGGCCTTTGTGGATAACTGGGTGGTGGGTAAGGAGAAAGTTTGTTATTGGCTGAGTAAAGATATTGTTGGGTTGGTGGGAAATTTGGCCGTACAGGAATGGCAGTCACAGCATGGGTTTCTCCCTCATCCTCACCCTCTTTATTTGCCCCAATTTTCTCAGTCGTCCTAGTAGGATGATCAAATTTGCCTCTTTCCGGACCCACATTGATCCTTTCACTGGCGAAGACCAAATCTGCAAAGCTTTGAGGGTGCGCAACCCACCATCTTTTCATAGTAGAGTACCGATAATGTGTCTACCATCACGATTATCGTCTCCCTTTCCATTATTGGGGGTACCACCTGGGCCGCCAGATCCCTCCACCTTTTGGGCGTGTTCTTTGAATGATCCGTCCCCCTTTTTGCACATGTTCTGTAGTTGCATCCTATCCGGAACCATATCAAAATTGTACTGATACTGCCTAACAAAGGCAACCATTAGGTCCTTCCAAGAATGGACTCGGGAAGGTTCCAAGTTAGTGTACCAGGTAACAGCTACCCCAGTAAGACTTTCTTGGAAGGAATGTATCAGAAATTCCTCATCTTTTGCGTATTCCCCCATCTTCTGACAATACATCTTTAGATGGTTCTTGAGACAAGTAGTCCCCTTGTACTTGTCAAAGTCCAGCACCTTGAACTTGGGAATGACCATGTTTGGGTATTAGGAACAACTTTTCTAGGTTAGCAAAGGCATAATCTTCACCTCCTTCAATGGCCCTGAGCCTTTCCTTTAGATGATCCGCCTTTCCCTTTTTGGCCATAGCAGGAGGGGCTCTTCCCACCGCAAAATGCAATGGTTGTGGTTGTGGGCAAAACTGAGGGCCCTCCAAAGTGTTTTCAAAGGGTATACCACCAACTGCTTGCCCTTCAGTGGCATATCCGAGCCAAGGCTCGAAGTCAGCTAGATTGTGGTGGGGAATTTCATGTGTCTCCCCCATGGTTTGAGAGATATGTGCCTGATGAGGTTATTTGTTCTCAATGAGTATCGGAGTGGAGTTATTGAGATTTTCATTGAGAGTGTATGCCACATTGGGTGGTGTATAGTTGGGAGGCAAGCCATATGATGGGAAGGCGTGCTCGTTTTGAATTTGCACATCATGGGGTCATCCGTACTTCCCAAATCTTTGCCTACCATATTTGAGGTTGGATGATTCATTTGCTTGAGGCCAGATGGGAGCATCGGGTTCACTTTAGCGACAGCACTAATAGCGGCAACTATAACCGCATTGGCTTCCATTATCTTCTTCATGCTCATCATGGCCTTCATCATTGTGGCCATTTGCTCTTTTATGGCCTCCATCTTCTCTTGCATCTCCTCTACTTCACCCATTACTCTAGCTCTAGCACAAGTTCGGTGAGGACGCCGTAAAGCATGTTTTTTTTTTTATAACAATGATTAAGTTCATTTTATTTTATTTTTCAAGGAAAGAATGCAATGAGCAATGCAACCAATGAAAAGCATGGATGTATGCGAATGATGTACAGTTGAAGTATTGCGAATTTTTACGTAGGATATGGAGTTGAATCAATTTAGATTTTCAACATGGTCCATGACATCTTTGTCAAGGTGAAACTGGAAGTAACAAGGACATCAATAATCCTAAATATGTTTGGCAGTAGACGAAGCAGTGATGTGACTCAATTCATCTTTTGCCCCAATTTTGCAAGACGGTTACTTCCATATTTCAACTTGACTTGATGAACCTTTTTGTAAAAGCATGAGCTTGGTTCAACCCTATAATCCAAGGAATGGCAATTCTGATCGCCAATACTTCAACAACATCTCATAGGGATGAATGACTCGGGCATACTTTAAGCTTATGCACGGAAAATGTAATTATGAAATTGAGATGCCCGAAGAAACACCATTTCCTAGTTAACCATGCATTAGGTACCATGTTCAATTATTTTGTTTTTTAAGTGAAACGGGTTTATGATCCCAACATGGTTGGCTCGTGGTGCCTAACACATGAAACTAAGAATGTAGTGTGAAGTTTCACGCTTCCCCCTTTTTTGTTTTTGTTTTGTAGAGGAAAACGCAAGGATGAGCAAGCATGAAAACAAATGGTATGCAATTTTGCAGATCAAAAAGTTTGTTGAACGCATATGCATGATGATGCCATGACTCATGCAAAATGTGAGGCTAGAATATGATAACGGACAAATGCAGGAACGATATGTTCATTATGATGTTATGAAGAGATGCTTATGCGATGCATGATATGAATGCATTTTACGGACACGAGCGCCTGAAAAATTATCTCTTCTTACTTGCGCATTTGGGGGCGCAGTGCCCCATGTGTACAATTAAGAAGGTGATATGGACCTTCCGGCTTCCCGTGACAAAGGACGAGACCAACATACAATGCATGCTAGAGATAAAATGTGGGAGTGACTTGATTCGCACTGATTTTTGGAGTAAAAACGTGGGATAAACTCATTTTTTTTCAAAAAGTTATAACTAGTCAAGATCTGAGCGACAATACAAACTTCCTAGCGGTTTCTAATCATATGGTCCATTAAGTCTATCATATGTTGACAATAGCTGAGAAGTCCGTGGATCTTCTTGGGGGCGGAGTAGGTGTCCGCCATTGCTTTGGCCTTGGCTAGCAATCGGGGAAGTTCTTGACTCCTGTTCAAAGTAAGAGCAAATCGGTCCGTCCACATTGTTGCCTCTTGGTGCCATGAATCAATTACCCTCTCCCTTGCTTCGCTTTCTGCTGATATCTTGGCGTACTCATCCTCTAGCCTTTGCTCGTGAGTCGCCGCTAGATTTAGCTTCTCTTTGCACTCATCGATGACGGCCCACATATTCCCTTCAGTCTCGCTTAACTGTTGGGACAAATTTCTTTTCGACCTAAGGTAAGCCTTTAGCTCATCCTTCAAGATCATGCCTTTGACCCATGATGATTCCTTTCACCTCTTCGGAGCTTGAGCTTACTATTGCTGCCCTATAAAGCCCCTCAAAACTTTGCTTGCACGTGTTCTTCCTTTCGGGCTTTCTTGGTTTCTCGTTCCAAGGCTTCAGCTGTGGCCATATTGACGTCCCTTAGTTCATCATACTCTTTTCAGACTTTGATGGCTATGGACTTGAACTTCTCTTCGACTACCCGGGCTCTTTCAAGATCTGCCTTTAGGGCTTGTACCTCATCACTTTCTTTCGAAGCTTTAACCTCATCGTCTCTCACAGTCTTTAGATTTGGGAGCCAATCCAATCCTTGTGTTCGGACTCTCAGCCACTTATGATAGCCGCCGATGATCCCATTACTGCTTCCCCTAAGCTCTCTGTCCTTTCTTCACGCCGCATCCCATGCCTTGCGAACTCCTTGGAGTACCCTCGCGTTGTGGTCACTGAAACCCCGTGCGATGAAAGGCGTGATGCTTTCATCTGATGGCACTCCTCTCATGGGGTAGCCAAGCTGTCTTATGGCAAGGACGGGATTATAATTAATACAACCCCTTGTTCCATCAAGGGAACATTTGGACATCCTTCGCATGAAGATAGAATCCTGATTCTTCCTTCCTTCTAGCGAGGGAACAAATTAACAGACGCCCCTCCATGCTAGCCAAGAGTTGGTCCCAATTCGCCTTTCCTTTTTCGATGCACGAGCGGTGACCTTGTAGCGGATAGACGGGCCTACCTTCTTGGAGAAAAAGGTGTGAAACTAACCACACATAGAGAGCCAGTGCACAACAAACAATTCTTGCGCTGCTCTTTTCACATCCCCGGTCGAACGTGTCATATAGGTCGGCTAGCATAGCGACAACCGAGCTTTCCTTGTGGTTATGATAGGCGAGAAAAGCGTCGATCGCTGCCAGGTCCACCAACCCATCCACATTCGAAAAGAGGACTCCTCCAAAGATCAACAGTGCGAGAACGTCTATGAACGGGGCCCATTCGTTTCTACCTGCCAAGATTCTTGCTTTTGCCTCCAAACATTTTCTCAGTATCCCGACCACCCCATTTTCGACTTGCTTTTGGTGGTCTAATTCCTTCGCCAAGATTTGGAATATTTTAGAAATTCTAGCTAATGAGGGATAGAACCCTGAGAAGAGGTATGGTTTCCTTCCCCCTAGAGGACATCCTAGGATTTCTTCGAATTCTTCCACCATGGGTGATAGTTGGAAGTCCCCAAAAGTGAAACACCTCAACGGATGATCATAATACTGGGCAAGGGAGGCAATGGACTCTGTGGAGACTTCTACCCTAGCTAGGTCCCAAATCTTACCATAGGCTTTGCGGAAGGCTTGCCATTGAAGTTGACCCATTAATTGCCCCAACTCTCGTAAACTAGTGACCTCTAAGCTCTTGATTTTGACTTGATAGAACCTCTTTTTAAACGAAGGCTTTTGACTTGATCCCATGTTTTACTAAAGTGAAATAAAATCTAGGGCGAATCAAAACTCCGACATCTATCATGGGTGGAATGGATGAATGCATGAAGAAATGCATATGACACAGATGCAATTTACGAATACGGGAGCCCGAGAAACTGTCTCCTTCTTAGATACAACGTCTAGGGGTAGCAAAGTGCCCCAACGTATGTATTTAAAATGGTGACACGGACCCTTCGTTGGTTTGCTAAAGTAGGGATCAAGACAGAACCCATATGCAATGCCTATGCAAAAGACACAATGCGGGAATGTGCACAGTATGACAATATTTACCGAACATAAGCAAAAGGGTATATGATACTCATGCATGGCAGTGTGAAAAATGGCACGCAGCGTGTTTGCTTCGTGCCCCTATTTAAGGGACCTATAAGGGAGAGAACTAACTAGGCTTGTAGCAATAATCCCCAAGGTAGTTATATCTCTCTTGATGGTTTCTAGAGGTATCATCCCCTTTTGAAGAACATATTGTAGCAGTAGGGACTACTAGCAACAATAGGTTTTCAAAGAGAAAAGCTCTAGATGAGGGTTCACTGTAATCAAGCAAGTCGGAGACCTAGCATGATCACAGATTCACCTCCACTCCTTATGCTCCCATGAACCCGGGTATAGGGCCCTTTTTTCACTCACAGTGTGTGCAAATAGTGTTGGTGTTTGTGTGCATCAAATGAATAAATATTTACTTCATGCATACATTTAAAACGCACTAAAAGCAACGAAGAGTTTATATACACAAGAACATAATGAAAGGAAACCAACAAAGGGGTAAGTCACGGTAAAACATTGCACAAAATTAAATGGCCTAACTCTCTAAAAACAGTCCCCAGTGGAGTCGCCAACTGTCGCAACCTACCCTTCGGCGGGAGGGCCACGCGTGACTCGCGGGATGCGTGTTCCACGAAAGGAATACGCGCGGAGTCGCCACCAACGTTTATTTGAGGAAAACGTCGGAAAAACCGGAAAAGACGCGATCTACGAACTTTTAAGTGAAAGGTTCGGGAGTTGTATTTACGCACGGGGAAGGTATTAGCACCCCACACGTCCGTCCCAAGGGACGGCAGCCTTTAATCGAATGTGCAAACATGACTTTGATTTTTACGTTCCCTTTTATGTCCTTATATCCTTTATACCCTTTTTATATTTTTCTCTTTTTTGTGGTCGACAAGGGTGTTTCCCTTTGCTCCTACGTATTCCTCAATTTGGGATGAGAAAATCAGACCTACGTAGTTCTTTCGGAACAAAGTGTTTGGTTAAGTTGTTTTTGTCTTTTTTGCAAAAATATGTTTTTATTGAGCAAAAGGTCATTTAAGGTGTTGAACCATTAAACGGTCTTTTGATTTTGAAAGGGGAGAAACGTTAAGGCTTTGGACCATTAACGATCTCTTGTTTTTTTGAAAGGAGAGAAACGTTAAGGCCTACGTATCCTCAATGAGGAACTCAGACCTACGTAGTTCTTTCTTATCAAGTGATTCTTTTTTACTTTAAGAGGTGATCATTTTAAAAGCGGGGCTTTTGCTCCTACGTATCCTCAATGAGGAACTCAGACCTACGTAGTTCTTTCTTATCAAGTGATTCTTTTTTACTTTAAGAGGTGATCATTTTAAGGCGTTGGACCTTAAAAATGATCCATTTTACTTAGTGAGAAAATGAAATGACAAACTTCAAAAGCCTATTTTTATGGACGAGCTTGACTAGGCGAATTGATTTTAGCCTTTAGTTTCACTTTAGTTATTAATCAATTCGATTAAGAATGAGAAATCCCAAAGAGAAAACGTCCGATTGATTTTCCGCTTTATTTTACTAAAAGATGTCTTTTTGATTATTATATTATTTTTTACCTCTTTTTGATTTCCAACGTGGTTACGGCATGACCGAACGGTCGGAATTTATTTTAACCGAAGTTAATGGATAATACAATTCAAACGTTCGGTGGAAATTTATTTTATTTTTAAGTTAAGCGAGAAATGGCTTAAGTAAAATGGCTTAAGCACGTCAACAGGGGGTATAAAAAGTAAACAAAACGAGAATAAAAATGCACGAAACACAATGTGGACCACTACGGGTACATAGAATGAATCGAAAAGCTTGGTTCGAGGTACTTACCCATTGAAGATCGAAGAACGATGAAGAACGAATGAAGAACGTCGAAGAACGGTTGAAATCTTTGCGAAATTCCTCACGGAAAACGTTACGGAAACGTTTCGGAAGCGCCTCGGCTTAGATTTTCTTCACGGAAACAATTTTTCCAAGCAAATTCGAAAGAGAGAGAAGTGCCAAAGGGGCTGAACCCCTTCCTTCTTCACTTCCTCCCCTATTTATAGCAAAATAGGGGAGGTGGTTGCCGCCCAGCTCGCCCAGGCGAGCCAGGTTGCTTCCTCCAGAAGCAACAGCCTTCTGGAGGAATATTCTGGAGGGCCCAAGTGGGCCTGGGTGCTATTTGCACCCCCATTTTTACTAAGTACACCCCCCTCTGCTGTTTTTTGGTGATTCTTTTTTTCGTAAAGTTACGGAAACTTACAAATTTCGTAACGATACTTGTTTTCTATCCGTAATGTTACGGAACCTCGCGGATTACATAATCATCCCCCTTTTGACTTACGGAATGTTACGGAACCTCACTTAATTATGCAACGATGCTTCCATTTGATTTCCGGTGTGTCACGGAAACTTACGGATTGTGCATCAATATTTTTTTGGTTTTTCGGCATGTCCTGGAATTTCACAAATTGCCTAATGATGGATGCCAAGCACCTCACAAGGACCAAAGAAAGGTCGCATGTCATCAAGCAAAGGTCCCCGGACGAAATTAGGGTATGACACCACGGCTAACAATTGTTGCATGAGCACGTGACAATCGTGAGACTTTAACCCTACAAGCTTAAGCTCCTTCAACTGCACAAGGCTCTTAATATTTGAAGAGTATACTTGTGGAACCTTCACCCGACGAAGACACTGACAAAATCTTATCTTCTCCTTCTTGGACAAAGTATGGCAGGCTGGGGGCAAGTAAATTTTCTTCCCATCAGACCTTGGATGCAACTGTGATCTTATACCCATATCAGCTAGATCTTGACGGGTATTCAAGCCATCCTTCGTCTTGCCTTGAATGTTAAGGAGCATCCCAATCACACTGTCACAAACATTTTTCTCCACATGCATAACATCAATACAATGTCTAACTTCAAGATCACACCAGTACGGAAGATCAAAGAAAATGGACCTCTTCTTCCATATGCAACTCTGACTTTTATCCTTCTTTTGGGTCTTCCCAAATACAGTGTTCAGGTGTTGAACCCGCTGATATACCTGCTCACCAGTGAACGGTATCGGCGCAATATCATGCTCTTGACTTCCATTAAAAGCTTTTCTCAGTCGTCTGTAAGGATGATTGGGTGTTAGAAAGCGGCGATGCCTACTGTAGACTATTTTTCTCCCATGTTTCAGTTGTGTGTAACTTGTATTTTCTTCACAGATGGGACATGCATGATGACCCTTAACACTGTAACCGCTGAGATTCCCATATGCTAGGAAGTCATTAATGGTACAAAAAAGCATTGCACGCATTTCAAACGTCTCCTTGCGAAACGCATCAAACACTACAACCCCCTCGTCCCACAACTTTCTCAGATCTTCAACCAACGAACTTAGATAAACATCAATGTCATTTCCTGGCTGTCTTGGGCCCGATATCATCATAGACAACATCATGTATTTTCGCTTCATGCACAACCAAGGAGGCAAATTGTAAATTACTAGCAGAACTGGCCATGAACTATGTTGAGTGCTTAAGGTGCCATATGGATTCATTCCATCACTGGCTAGTCAAAGTCTAAGATTTCTTGGCTCATTCCCGAAATCCGGATACAAACCATCAATCTTCTTCCACTGGGAGCAATTAGCAGGATGACGGACCATTCCATCAGAAATCCTTCCATTTGCATGCCATGTAAGGTCTTTTGCGTCGTCCTCGTTAACAAACAGACGCTTAAACCTTGGAATGATTGGAAGATACCACAAAACCTTCGCTGGGGGGCCCTTGTTGGAGTTTTCATCAGAATTGCTTTCCTCTTCATCCTTCACTTTGTACCGTGAAGTCCCACAGACAGGGCATTTGGACATTTCTTGGAATTCATGCCTGTAGAGTATGCAATCATTGGGGCAAGCATGAATCTTCTGATACTCCATACCCATGGGACACAATATCTTCTTCGCCTTATAGTAACTTTTAGGCAGCGTGTTGTCCTCTGGAAGCATATTGTGCACTACCTCAAGCAGTGAGGTGAAACTTTTGTCACTCCACCCATACCTGGCCTTCACATTAACCAGACTTAACACCGCAGACAATAGGGTTAAGGAATTCTTGCACCCTGTATACAAAGGCTTCTTTGAATCACTCTACAATCCTTCATACATAGGGGCGTGTGCTTGTTGAAAACACTCTTGTCCAAGGTCACGAATCATGTCTTCCAAGCGATCTCCCATTTCTACATCAAACGGTTCAGATTGGGACCCAGTATGCATGTCAGTCACTTCACCATGCCATATCCACGTCGTGTAATTCTTCTTCATCCCATCACACAATAGATGGTCCCGTATGTTGTCAAGTAGTTGTCGTCTTCCATTCAAACAATTGATGCAAGGACAATAATATTTTCCTTCTTCATTCGGTCGACCTCTTTCTAAAGCAAATTGCAAAAAATGCTCGACGCCATCCTCATATTCTGGGCTCATGCGACTTTGATTGATCCAACTTCGATCCATCTAAGAAAAATCCATGCATGCAAATCTCACTTTTTTATTTATAGGTGTGGCCCTATCCCATTTAGGAAGACTGTCTTTTATGTTAGCCTCAAACGTCATGGTTAGCATTATTTTGAACAATTTGAGTAAATTTCGGCAGCATTTCGCATTGGTCTCCAAGTACACGACATGACATCGGTGAAACAAATTTCACGATAATCAAGTATGCACTCAGAGAACAACTTGAAATGCATTCAACCGAAATTTCATCAAATTAATCAAAATAATAATAACCTGACCGAATGAGTCTAACATAAAAATACAAGTCTCCCCAAACTGTCCAAACGGACAATTCAAGACTAAATACAATGACTAATGCAAACTATCCGCAAGAATCATTGCATTCAGTCTAAAACGGGAATCTACGGTTCACTCAGCATGAACAACAGTTATTTATATAGCAAATTACATTCAGCATGTATAACAACATTCATGACATACAAAAACATTCATGACGTACAAGAACATACAAGGACATCAACAGTTGTGTGTGTGTGTGTGTGTGTGTTTTGTGTTTGTCTCTTTATGTGTGTGTGTCTGTCTGTCTGTCTATATGTGTGAGTGTGTTTGTGTATGTTTGTGTCTGTGACTCAGTGTGTGTGTCTTTGTGTGTGTGTCTATGGCTCAGTGTGTTTGTCTGTCTCTTTATGTGTGTGTGATTGTGTGTGTGTGTGTGTGTGTGTTTGTCTCTTTATCTGTGTGTGTGTGTGGGTGTGTGTGTTTGTGGTTGTCTCTTTATTTGTGTGTGTGTGTGTGTGTGTTTGTCTCTTTATGTGTGTGTGTCTGTCCATGTGTGTGAGTGTGTTTGTGTATGTGTGTGTTTATGACTCAGTGTGTGTGTCTTTGTGTGTGGGTCTCTGTGTGTGTCTGTGGCTCAGTGTGTTTATGTCTTTGTCTGTGTCTTTATGTGTGCGTGACTCTGTGTGTGTGTGTGTGTGTATCTTTATGTGTGTGTGTGTGTGTTTGTGTTTGTGTCTGCATGTGTTTGTCTCTATGTGTGTGTGTTTGTGTATCTGTGTGTGTCTCATTGTAGGGTAGCAAAGGATCATTAAATTGTAAACATCATGAGCCACATGATGAGGGAAGCAGTATCAAATCAATGCTTTACAAGCTTTTGGTCAATCTAAGGAGTGGTGTCTTCATGCTGCAAATTGATGGTTTCTAAGTGGAAAATCCTAATTTGGTTAAGCCTGAAATTCTGCAGCATTTGCAAAGCAGATTCAAATTAATTGAAGTTATGTACGAGCACTGTAGCTTTTACAAAAATAAGCACTACAGCTTATTTAAGGCACAAATTCTGCAGCATCTGCAGTATGTGGGTGGAAAAAGGGTGGGAGTGGAAATTTAAATGGAGAAGACACTTGTTTGACAGAGAGCTTGAGATAGCATATTGTTTCCGTAATGATGTTGCTGGCAGCTGTATTCATATTCACAAAAAAAGATGACTGGAGAACTTTGACAAGGACTTTGCCTTCACCTACAGCTATTGGTCATCTAACATAGCATCGGGATTTGTCTTGGCTGATAAAAAAAATGTGGGTGGAAAAATAAGCACTGCAGAAGGTTTTCTGTTTCCTTACAACAACTGTGGGAGGCCTCAAATGCTTTTGAATCCCTTTTAAGACAGAAATCTAGAGAAAAATGGTTGAAACAAGGGGACTGCAACTCAGCATATTTCCATAAAGTCATAAATTTCAGAAGAAGTTATAATAGTCTGCATGGAATTCTCATTGCTGGTGTATGGGTTCACGACCCCATTGCAGTTAAGAATGAAGCTGTGAGCTTTTTCCAAAATAGATTCACTGAAATGCACAATATCAGACCTACCCTTGATGGAGTTAATTTCTCCTCAATTAATCAGAGGCAGAGACAAATTCTGATTGCTCCTTTCTCAGACCAGGAAATCAAAGATGCAGTGTGGAGCTGTGGTGGGGAGAAATGCCCTGGACCGGATGGTTTTAACTTCAATTTCATTAAAGAATTTTGGGAGGTGGTAAAATCTGACTTCAGAAGATTTGTAGATGAGTTTCATGTTCATGGTTGCTTCCCTAAAGGCAGTAATGCTTCATTCCTGGCTCTAATTCCCAAAATTAATCACCCTCAGACTTTTGATGACTATAGACCAATCTCCTTGATTGGCTGTATGTACAAGGTCATAGCCAAGTTACTAGCAAATAGACTGAAGCTAGTTATATCTGCTCTTATTGATGAGAGACAGACAACCTTCATCAAAGAAAGACACATTCTGCATGGAACCTTAATCCTCAATGAGGTGATAGAGGAAGCTTGCAGATGTAAGAAGCCAGTTATGGTATTCAAGGTGGACTTCGAAAAGGCTTACGATTCAGTCTCATGGTCCTTTCTTGACTATATGCTGCAAAGAATGGGATTTTGTCCAAAGTGGAGACAATGGATTTCAGCATGTCTCACAACAACAACCATATTAGTTTTAGTTAATGGCAGTCCCTCAAAGGAGTTTGTCCCTTCTAGGGGCTTGAGGCAAAGGGACCCTTTAGCCCCATTGTTATTGGGATAATGTTGTGGTTTTGAAGGCTTTGCTGAGAGGTTTCGAAATGGTATCAGGCTTGAGGATTAATTATGCCAAGAGCCAGTTTGGAGTTATAGGGGGAGATGTTAATTGGATCAATGCAGCAGCTCAAACCTTGAATTGCAATCTTTTAGAAACCCCTTTCAGCTACTTGGGTATTCCTATAGGGGTTAAATCATCAAGCAGTATAGTCTGGGAGCCTTTAATTAAAAAATGTGAGGCTAAGCTATCTAAATGTGCCCAGAAAAACATATCCATGGGAGGGAAGATCACTCTAATCAATTCAGTTCTTAATGCTCTGCCTATATACCTCCTGTCATTCTTCAAGATCCCTCAAAAGGTAATAAACAGATTGGTAAAGTTGCAGAGGAACTTTCTGTGGGGAGGAGACCAAGATAATAAAAAAATTCCTTGGGTGAAATGGGACATCGTCTGTCTTCCCAAGTGTGAGGGGGGCCTAGGGATAAAAGACATAGCAAAATTTAATACAGCTTTGTTGGGCAAATGGATTTGGGCCTTAGCTTCTGATCACCAACAACTTTCGGTTAGGATTATCAATTCTAAGTATGGAGGTTGGGAGGCCTTGTAGTCTGCTCGGGCTCAAGGAAGACATTCTGGTTGGTGGAGGGATCTAAGAAAGTTGTATCATTATGATGGGCAGAGCATTTTTCAGCATTGCATGAGATGGAAGGTGGGTTGTGAGGATAAATTTTATTTCTGGATACTGCTTGTCCTTTATGTGGTGATGTGCAAGAGGAGGTGGGGCATCTATTTTTCAATTGCAAGAAGATACTAGGGCTTTGGTGGGAGTCCATGAGCTGGATTCAGGCTATGGGACCTCTATCAGTCTCTCCAGTGGACCATTTTCTTCAGTTTTGTGATGGTTTTGAAGCTGAGAGAAATCATAGTACTTACTGTGGATGGTGGGTTGCGTTGACAAGTACTATATGGAAGCATAGGAACTTCCTCATATTCCAGAACAAACCTTTCGAGTCGCCTATAATC